>NW_024756622.1:0-65139 GCF_018991925.1 Homarus americanus | reverse complement strand
TCAGTATTGCTTCGTTCGGTTACGTGACCTTCCCTGCCGCCGTTATTCGCCCATTAAGCGTTACGCCACTCATTCTTATCGCCCCCTGTCGCCGTTAATACGCCATAAAGCGTTGCCGCCACTCATTCTTATAGCCCCCCCTGCGCCGTTATCGCCGTAAAGCATTGCGCCACTATTCTTATATTTACTCCTACCGCCGTGTCGCCATGAAGCGTGCCACTATTCTTGCTGTTTTACGCCGTTAATCGCCCGTAAAGGCGATTGCACGCCACCATTCTTATCGCCTCCCTACGCCGTTATTACTTCCGTAAAACGTTACGCCACTCATTCTTACTCGCCCCCACAATAGCCGTTAATCGCCCATAATACGGTACCTTTTCATTCTCGCGGCCCCCCTGCACGTTATTAGCGGTAAGGCGATTGCACGCCACTTTCATTCTTATGGCTTCCTGCGCGTTGTCGCTAGTGAGCGTTGCCGCCACTCATTCTTGTGGCCCCCTGCTGCGTTAATCTTCGTGGCGTTGCGCCATTATTATTGGCTACTTTTTTCACTTGCGGTTAATCGCCGTGGGCGTTGCTGCCTCATTCTTATTTAGCTTGCGCGTTGTCGCCGTAAAACGTTGCCGCCACTTTCATTCTATGGTCTCCCTGCCTTGGTGTTAATCGCCCGTAGGAGCAGTTTCGCCATGGTTCTTTAGCTGCGCCGTGTCGCCGGTAAGGCGATTGCATTCTTGTGGCTTCCCTGCATGGTGTCGCCCGTGAGCGATTGCCGCCACTTCATTCTTGCGCGGCGCCCTGCATGGGTGACCCGCCCGTGGCGTTGCGCCCTCATTCTTGTCGCCCCCTGCGCCGTGTCGCCGTGAGCGTTGCCGTCTTTCATTCTTATGGCCCCCCTGCATTGGTAATCTCCGTGAGCGATTGCCGCCACTTTCGCTTCTGCTGGCTTTTTACGCCGTTAATCGCCGTAAAGGCGTTGCGCTCTTTCATTCTTGTGGCCTCCTGCACGCGTTAATCGCCCGTAAGCGTTGCGCCATTCTTATCGCCTCCCTGCCGCCGTTAATCGCCCGTAAAACGTTGCCGCCACTCATTCTTATCGCCCCCTGCCGCGTTAATCGCCCTTAGGCGTTGCGGCTTTTCATTCTATAGCCCTCCCTTCCGCGGGTTAATGCGCCCGTAAGGCGGTTGCGCCCACTCATTCTTATTTCCCTGCCGTTTATCGCCCGTAAGGCGATTGCCTGCCGCTCATTCTTGTGGCCTCTGCACACTGCCGCCGTTAATCGCCCGTAAGGCGTTGCAGCCACTCTTCTTATGGCCCCCTGCGCCGTTGTCGCCCGTATGGCGTTGCCACTTCTCATTCTTATGCCTCCTGCGCCGTTATTGTCGCCCGTGAAGCGTTACGCCTACCATTCTTATCCTTGCTCCCTGCGCGTTAATCGCCCGTAAGGCGTTGCACTTCATTCTTATAGCCCCCCTGCGCCGTGTCGCCGTAAGCGTTGCCGCCACTCATTCTTATATGGCCTTTACTCCTGCTGCCGTTATCGCCGTGAGCATTACGCCACTCATTCTTGCCTTCCTACGCCGTTAATCGCCGTGAGCATTGCGCCACTCATTCTTATGGCCTTCATGCCGCCGTTAATCGCCTGTAAGGCGTTGCCGCCACTCTCATTCTTATAGCCCCCCTGCCGCCGTTGTCGCCCGTAAAGCGATTGCGCCACTCTGCTTATGGCCTCTGCCGCGTTAATGTCCGTGGCGTTGCGCCCACTTTCATTCTTATGGCCCGCCTGCATGGGTTATAACCGTAAGGCGTTGCGCCATTCTTATCGCCTCCTGCGTTAATAGCCGTGAGCGTTGCCGCCTTCATTCTTGTAGCACCTGCCTGTGTCGCCGTAAGGCATTGCGTACTCATTCTTATATCGTTACGCGGGTGTCGCCCGTAAAGCGTTGCCGCCACTCATTCTTATGGCCCCCCTGCCGCCGTTATCGCCCGTAAAACGTGCCGCCACTTTCATTCTTATGGCCCCCTGCGTTATTCGCCCGTAAAGCGTTGCGCCCACTCATTCTTATTGCCCTTCTGCGCCGTTAATCGCCGGCAAGGCGATTGCCGCCACTCATTCTTATATGTCCCCTGCGCCGTTAATCGCCGTAAGGCGTTGCGCCACTTCATTCTTATAGCCCCCCCTGCGCGTTAATCGCCGTCAGGCGTTGCGCCCACTATTCTTATGGCCCCCTGCCGCCGTTAATCGCCGTGAAGCGTTGCCCGCCACTCATTCTTATAGCCTCCCTGCGTGTTGTTTCGCCCGTAAGCGTTGCACACTATTCTTATGGCACTCTGCGCTTGCCGTTTCGCCCGGCAAACGTTACCGCCACTCATTCTTATGGCCACTGCCGTTAATAGCCCGTAAGCGTTGCGCCACTCATTCTTGTGGCCCCTGCACCGTTGTCGCCGTAAACGTTACCTCTCATTCTTATAGCCTGCAGTGTCGCCGTAAAGCGTGCGTCCTCATTTTTTACCGCCGTTATCGCCGTAAAACGTTGCGCCACTCATTCTTATCGCCCCCCTGCGCCGTTATCGCCCGTGAGCATTTCCGCCACCTCATTCTTATGCCCCCTGCCTGCGTTGTTGCCGTGAGCGTTGCGTACTCGTCTTATTGCCCCTCCTGCGCCGTTATTGTCGCCGTGAGCGTTGCGCCACTCATTCTTATGGCCTCCCTGCCCGCCGTTAATCGCCCGTAAAGGTTGCCGCCACTTTCATTCTTATGGCCTCCCTGCCGTTAATCTCGCCTGTTAGGCGGTACGTCACTCATTCTTATGGCCTCCTGCGGCCGTTAATCGCCGCGTAAAGGCGTTGCCTGCTCATTCTTATTGCCCCTGCGCGTTAATCGCCGTGGGCGTTGCCGCCGCTCATTCTTATCTTACCGCCGTTGTCGCCGTAAAGGCGTTGCCGCCACTCATTCTTATGGCCTGCCCTGCCGCGGTTGTTCGCCCGTGAGCGATTGCTGCCACTCATTCTTATGGCCCCCTATTGCCGTTAATCGCCCGTAGGCGATTGCCGCCCACTACTTGCCCCTTATTTCCGCCGTCAGCGCCGTTAAGGCGTTGCCGCCCACTCATTCTTATGGCCTCTGCTGCCGTTAATGCGCCCGTGAGGCGTTGCGCCACTCATTCTTATGGCCCCCCTGCCGTTAATCGCCCGTAAGGGGTGCGCCACTCATTCTTATGCCTCCCCTGCGCGTTAATCGCCGTGAGGCGTTGCCGCCTCATTCTTATGGCCCTCCTGCGCGGGTGTCGCCGTAAGAGCGTTACGCCACTGATTCTTCGCCGTTATTGTGCCGTGAGCGTTGCGTCTCTTTCTTATAGCCCCCCTGCGCGGTGATTGCCACGTAAAGCATTGCCGCCCTTTCATTCTTATGTGCCCCCCTGCCGTTGATCGCCCGTAAAGCGTTACGCCCTTCATTCTTATCGCCTCCCTACGCGCCGTTATTCGCCCGTAAGGCGTTGCCGCCACTCATTCTTATCGCCCCCTGCCGCCGTTAATCGCCCGTAAGGCGTTGCCTCACTCATTGCCTTAGCCTCCTGCCGCCGTTGTATTCCCGTGAGCGTTGCCGCCACTCATTCTCTAACCTTAGCCCCCCTGCCGCCGTTAATCGCCCGTGGCGTTGCGCCTCATTCTTATGGCCCCCCTGCTGCCGTTAATCGACAGTAAGCGTTTGCGCCACTCCATTGCTTCGCCAGCGCCTCCTGCCGTTGTTCGCCGTGAAGCGTTGCGCCACTCATTCTTGTCGCCATCCCTGTCGCCGTTAATCACCCGCCAGCGTTGCGCCACTCATTCTTGGCCCCCCTGCGCGTTAATCGCCCGTAAGCGTTGCCGCCACTCTTCTTATGCCCTCTGCGCCGTTAATCGCCCGTGAGCGATTGCGCCACTCATTCTTATAGCCCCCTGCCGCGTTAATCGCCGTGGCGTTGCGCCACTCATTCTTATGGCCTCCCTGCGCCCGTTAATCGCCGTAAGGCGTTGCCGCCCACCATTCTTATGGCCCCCTGCCGCCGTTAATCGCCGTGGCGTTGCGTCCACTTCATTCTTATGGCCTCCCCTGCGCCGTTAATCGCCCGTAAAGCGTTGCAGCCACCTCATTCTTGTCGCCTCCCCTGCCGCTTGTTGTCGCCCGTGGGCGTGCGCATTTTATTCTTATGGCCCCCCTGCGCCGTTGAATCGCCCGTAAGGCGTTGCCTCACTCATTCTTATGGCCCCCTGCGCCGTTAATCGCCCGTAGAGCGTTGCCGCCACTCATTCTTATGGCCTCCTGCCGCCGTTTATTCGCCCGTGAGGCGTTGCGCTACTCATTTCTTGTGGCCCCCCTGCCGTTAATCGCCAGTGAGCGTTGCCCGCCACTATTCTTATGGCCCCCTGCTGCCGTTAATCGCCGTGGAGCGATTGCGCCGCTTCATTCTTGTGTCGCCTCCTGCGCCGTTATTCGCCCGTGGGCGGTGCGGCCACTCATTTCTTCTTTCTTGTGCGTTAATGCGCCCGCAAGGCGGTCGCCCACTCATTCTTATAGCTCCTGCGCCGTTATCGCCCGTAAGAGTGGTGCCTTTTCATTCTTATGCCCCTCCTGCGCCGTTAATCGCCCGTAAAGCGTTGCGCCACTTCTTGCCTCTTGGCCCCCTTCCGGTTAATCGCCCGTAAGGCGTTGCCGCCACTCATTATCGCCTCCTGCCGCCGTTATTCGCCCGTCAGGCATTGCCGCCACTCATTCTTATCGCCCCTGTCGCCGTTGTCGCCCGCCAATGCGGTTGCGCCACTCATTCTCGCGGCCCACCTGCCGCCGTTGTCGCCGTAAGGCGTTGCGCTCACTCCTTGGCCTCCTGCCGCGTTATTGTCGCCCGTGAGCGTTGCGCCACTCATTCTTATGGCCCCCCCCTGCTGGGTTAATCGCCCGTAAAGGCGTTGCGGCCTCTCATTCTTATGGCCCCCTGCCGCCGTTGTCGCCCGTGAGCGTTGCGCTTCACTCATTCTTATGGCCCCTGCGTTGTTCGCCGTGCGTTGCGCCACTCATTCTTACTTAGCCTCCCCTGCGGTTATGTAAGGCATACGCGCTCATTCTTTTGACCCCCTGCCGCGTTAATCGCCCGTGAAGCGTTGCCGCCACTCATTCTTATGGCCCCCTACCGCAGGTGTCGCCCGTAAAGCGTTGCGCCACTCATTCTTATAGCCTCCCTGCGCGTTAATAGCCCGTAAGACGTTGCCGCACTGTTCTTATGGCCCCCTGCTGGCGTTTCGCCCGTGGCGATTCGCCACTCATTCTTGGCCCCCTGCGGTTAATCGCGTAAGGCGATTGCGCCATTCTTATGGCCCCCTGCGCGGTTAATCGCCCGTAGGCGTTGCTGCCACTTCATTCTTGCGCATGCTTACGCCGTTAATCGCCGTAAAGCGTTGCGCCACTCATTCTTATGGCCCCCCTGCTGCATCGCCGTGAAACGTTGCCGCCACTCATTCTTATGGCCCCCTGCCGCCGTTGATCGCCGTAAAGCATTGCGGCCACTCATTCTTATGTTTGCAGGTGTCGCCCGTAAAACGTTACGCCACTCATTCTTAGCCCCCTGCCTTGCGTTGTCGCCGTAAGCGTTGCGCCCTGCTTCCCCTGCGCGTTATCGCCCGTAAGCGTTACGCGCCACTCATTCTTATGGCCCCCCCTGCCGCGGTTGTCGCCGTAAGGCGTTGCCTCCACTCATTCTTATGCTCCCTGCACGCCGTTATTGCCCGTGAGCGTTGCGCCACTCATTCTTAAACCCCCTGCGCGCCGTTAATCGCCCGCGTGCGTTGCCGCCACTCATTCTTATGGCCCCCTGCCGCCGTTGTTAATCGCCGTAAAGGCGGTACGCATCTTTCATTCTTGTCCCCTGCACGCGTTAATAGCCGTATTAAGGCGTTGCGCCACTGTTCTTATATTTGCCGTTAATCGCCCGTGGCGTTACGCTTTCGTTCTATAAGCCTCCCTTACGCGTATTCGCCGTGGCGTTACGCCACTCATTCTTTGGCACCGCGTTGTCGCCGTGAAGCGTTGCGCCCTTTATTCTTATGGCCCCTGCGCGTTAATCGCCCGTAAGGCGTTGCCGTACTCATTCTTATCGCCTCCTGCCTTCGTTATTCGCCGTGGCGTTGGCCTTTCATTCTTATGGCCCCTGCGCCGTTAATCGCCGTGGCGTTGCCTCCCTCATTCTTATGGCCCCCTGCCTTGCGTTATTCGCTGCCGTGAGCGTTGCATCACTCATTCTTGGCCCCTGCGCGTTAATAAGCCCGTGAAGAGCGTTGCCGCCACTCATTCTTATGGCCCCCTGCATGAGTAATCGCCGTAAAGCATTGCCACTCATTCTTATCGCCTCCCCTGCACTTGCGTTATTCGCCCGTAAGAGCATTGCGCCCACTCATTCTTATGGCCCCCTACGCCATTGTCGCCCGTGGCGTGCGCCACTAAATTCTCTTATAGCCCCTGCACGCGTTGTCGCCGTGAAGCGTTACCACCACTATTTCTTATATGGCACTCTGCGCGTGTCTTGGCGTTACACGCTCCCCACTCATTCTTCCATAGCCCCCCTGCGCGCCGTCGCCGTAAAGGCGATTACCGCCACTCATTCTTATCGCCTCCTGCCGCCCATTGCATCCTTTTCGCCGGGCGTTGCCCGCCACCTCATTCTTCATCGCCTCCCCTGCCGCCGTTAATCGCCGTAAAGGCAGGTGCCGCCTTTCATTCTTGTAGCCCCCCCTGCCGCCGTTAATCGCCCGTGAAACGTTGCCGCCACTCATTCTTATCGCCTCCCTGCCTGCCGTTAATGCCGGCAAGCGATTGCCGCCACTCATTCTTACTCTGCCTCCTACCGTTAATCCTTCGATACACTTTTATTCCATAGCCCCCCTGCCGCCGTTAAAGTAACCGTGGCGTTGCCGCCGCTGTATTCTTATAGCCTCCCCTGCCGCCGTTATTGTCGCCCGTAAAACGTTGCTGCCTGTATTCTTTATAGCCTCCCTGCACGCCGTTCATCGCCCGTGGCGTTGCGCCACTCATTCTTGCCAGCCCCCTGCGCGTTGTCGCCCGCCGAGCGATTGCGCCACTTCATTCTTGGCCCCCTGCGCTGATAACCGTGGCGTTGCCGCCACTGTTCTTATGGCTTACACTCTGCCGCCGTTAATCGCCCGTGAGCGGTGCCCGCCACTCGTTCTTGGCCCCCCTGCCGCCGTTGTGTAATGCGCCCGTAAAGGCGTTGCCGCCACTCATTCTTATATGGCACTCCTGCGCATTGTCGCCGTAAAACGTTGCACCTGTTCTTATGGCCCCCCTGCCGCGTTAATGTCGCCCGTAAAAGCGTTGCGCCCTCATTCTTACTGGCCCCCCTGCTGCGTTATCGACCGTGGCGTTGCATACTCATTCACGCGCCGCTTGCTCCTGCGCCGTTATTCTCCCCGTGAGCGATTACCGCCACTCATTCTTGTCCTTTACGCCGCCGTTAATGTCGCCCTTGAGCATTGCCGCCCTCGTCCTGCGCCCCATGGCTACTGCACCGCTTGGTTAATCGCCCGTAAGGCGATTGCGCCTCATTCTTACCAGCCCTCCTGCCGCCGTTGGCAATCGCCGTAAGGCGATTGCCGCCCTTTCATTCTTATGGCCCCCTGCCACCGTTAATAAGCCGGTAAAAGGCGGTTGCCGCCACTCATTCTCGCGGCCTCACGCCGTTATAATAGCCACGTGGCGATTGCCGCCACTCATTCTTATGGCCTCCCTGCGCCCGTGTCGCCCGTGGCGTTACGCATACTTATGGCCTCCCTGCGCCCGTTAATCCCCCGTGAAGCCGTTGCACGCCGCCATTCTTATCGCTTCCTGCCGCTGTTATGCGCCCGTGGCGTTGCCGCCACCTGTTCTTATAGTCACGCCGTTAATCGCCTACCGTGCGAACGGTGCCACTCATTCTTATGGCCCCCTGCTGCACGCCGTTATCGCCCGCCGGCGTTACGCCCTCTTATGGCCCCCCTGCGCCGTTGTCGCCCGTCAAGGTCGTTGCGCCACTCATTCTTATGGCCTGCGTTTGTTCGCCGCGTAGGCGATTGCCGCCACTCATTCTTATGGCCCCCTGCGCCGTTGTGTCGCCCGTGAAGCGGTGCCACTTTCATTCTTATGGCCCCCCTGCACGCGTTAACATCGCCCAGCGTAAAAACGTTACGCCACTCATTCTTACTGGCTTCCACGCCGTGTCGCCGTAAGCGTTGCGCCACTCATTCTTATAGCCCCCCCCTGCGCCGTTAATCACCGTGAGCATTGCACGCACTCATTCTTATAACCTCCCCTGCCGCCGTTATTCGCCCGGCAAAGCGTTGCCGCCACTGTTCTTATCGCCCCCCTGCACGCCGTTGTTCAGCGTCGCCGTAAGGCGATTGCCGACACTCATTCTTTATGGGCCCCCCTACACGCGTTAATCACCCGTGAAGCGTTACATCTCGCATTCTTATAGCCCCCTGCGCCGTTGTCGCCGTGAAAACGTTGCCGCCACTTTCATTCTTATAGCCTCCCTGCGCCGTTAGCCAGCCGTAAAGCGTTACGCCACCTGGCCCCCCTGCGCTTCCGTTAATTGCCCGTGGCCCGGTGCCGCCACTCATTCTTATCGCCTCACACCGCCGTTAATCTATTACGTAAAACGTTGCGCCCACTGATGTACTCGCCTCCTGCATGGTGCCATCGCCCGCCGACGTTACCCGCCACTCATTCTTGTAAGCTACGCGCGCGTGTCGCCCCGTGGTGCCGCCACTATTCTTATGGCACTCACCACGCCGTTGTCTACATCTGGCGTTGCACCACTTCATTCTTATGGCCTCCTGCACGCCGTTAATACGCCGGCGTTGCCGCCCACTCATTCTTATATTTATGGTTAATGCGCCCGCCAAGGCGATTGCCCGCCACTCATTCTTATGGCCCCCTGCGCGTTAATCGCCGTGAGCGATTACGCCACTGTTGCCCATGGCTCCTCCTGCCGCCGTTAATCGCCCGTAAGCGTTGCGCCACTCATTCTGCCTGCGCCCCCTGCGCCCGTTGTCGCCCGGCAAACGTTGCGCCACTCATTCTTATAGCACTCCCTACGCGCCGTTATCGCCGTAAGCGTTGCACGCCCACTCATTCTTATGCCCCCCCTGCCGCGTTAATCGCCCGTGGCGTTACGCCTTTTCATTCTTGGCCCCCTGCACGCCGTTAATGCGTAAAGGCGTTGCCACTCATTCTTATGGCCCCCCTGCATGGTTAATCGCCCGCGGTTGCTGCGCCACTCATTAATGCCGGCCCCCCTGCCCGCCGTTATTAGCCCCGTGGCGGTGCCGCACTCATTCTTATGGCCCCCTGCCTGCCGTTAATCGCCATCAGGCGTTGCCGCCACACTATTCTTATGGCCCCCTGCACGCGCGTTAAGCCGCCCGTAAACGTGCCTTTCGACCTGCTTATAGCCCCCTGCCGCGTTAATCGCCGTAAGCGTTGCCACTCATTCTTGGCCCCCCTGCCGCGTTAATCGCCGTGCGAAGCGTTACGCTACTATTCTGCTCGCCTCCCTGCATGGGTTATACGCCCGTAAAGCGTTGCCTCCACTGTTATTGCCTCTTTGCGCGTTAATCGCCGTAAAGCCGTTACGCCACTCTATTCTTATGGCACTCCCCGCCGTTAATCGCCCGTAAAGGTGTTGCCGCGCATTCTTATGGCACCTGCGCGTTAATAGCCCGTGGCGTTGCCCGCCACTTCATTCTTATAGCGCTCCTGCGCCGTTAATCCATGCGTTACGTCATCATTCTTATGCCCCTCTGCCGCTGTTATCGTCGCCGGCGTTGCCGCCACTCATTCTTATATGCTTCCTGCGCGTTTATAGCCGTGGCGTTACGCTTTTCATTCTTATCGCCTCCCTGCGCCGTTAATCGCCCGTAAAGCGGTGCCGCCACTCATTCTTATTAGCCCCTGCGCGGTTAATCGCCGTCGTTGCGCCAACTCATTCTTATGGCCCCCCTGCGGCGTTCGCGTGCCGTAAGAGAGCGTTGCGCCACTGCATTCTTGCCAGCCCCCCTGCCGTTGTCGCCCGTAAGGCGTTGCAGCCGCATTCTTATGGCCCCCCTGCGCCGTTGTCGCCGTAAGCGTTGCCGCCACTCATTCTTATATATTTTACTGCGCGTTAATCGGCCGTGAAGGCGATTGCCGCCACTCATTCTTATGCCCCCCTCTACGCGTTATTCGCCGTAAGGCGTTGCCGCCACTTTCTTATGGCCCCCCTGCGCCGTTAATCGCCGTGAGAGCGTTGCGCCACTCATTCTTATGGCCCCCTGCCGCCGTTATCGCCCGTAAGCGTTGCCGCCACTCATTCTTTCGCCTCGCCGCCGTTATTGGCCCGTGAGCGTGCCGCCACTCATTCTTGTGGCCCCCTGCCGTTATGTCGCCGTGAGGCGTTGCCGCCACTCATTCTTATGGCCCCCCTGCACGCCGTTAGTCGCCGGTAGGACGCATCCGCACTCATTCTTATGGCCTCCTGCTGCCGTTATCACCGTGGCGATTCCGCCACTCATTCTTGTTGCCCCCCTGCTGCCGTTAATCACCCGCCAAGGCGATTGCGCCACTCATTCTTGGCCCCTGCCGCGTTAATCGCCCGTAAGGCGTTGCCGCCCTTTCATTCTTATGGCCTCCCTGCCGCGTTATTGTCGCCCGTAGCGTTACGCCACTCATTCTTATCGCCCCCGGCCGCGTTAATCGCCCGTAAAGCGGTTCGCCACTTCATTCTTCTAAGCCCCCCTGCCGCGTTAATGTCGCCCGTCAGGCGTTGCCTCCACTATTCTTATGGCCTCCACTGCCGCCGTTAATCGCGCAAGGCGTTACGCCACTTATTCTTAGCCCCCCCTGCCGCCATTAATCGCCCGTGGGCGATTGCCGCCACTCATTCTTATAGCCTCCCTGCGCGTTGTCCGTGAGCGTTGGCACCTCATCTTATGGCCCCCTGCTGCGTTAATCGCCGGTGAGGCGATTGCGCCACTCTCTTATGGCCCCCCTGCGCTTGAATTTCGCCCGGTAAGGCGATTGCCGCCACTCATTTGCCGCCCCTGCCGTTAATCGCCCGTAGGCGTTGCCGCCACTCATTCTTATGGCCTCCCCTGCTGCCGTTAATCGCCGTGAAGCGTTCCGCCTCTCATTCTTATGGCCCCCTGCCGCCGTTTGTCGCCCGTGAAGGCGTTGCCGCCCATTCTGCTTCCTGCCGCCGTTAATCGCCTGTGAGCGTTGCCTCACTCATTCTTATCGCCCCCAGCGCCGTTGTCGCCGTAAAGGCGTTGCCGCCACTCATTCTTATGGCCCCCTGCACGGCCGTCGCCCGTGAGCGATTGCCGCCACTCATTCTTATGGCCTCCTGCCGCCGTTAATCGCCCGTAAATTGCGCCACTCATTCTAATGGCCCCCTGCCGCCATTAATCGCCCGTAAGGCGTTGCGCCACTCATTCTTATGGCCCCCTGCCGTTATTAAGCCCGTGAGCGTTGCCGCCACTATTCTTATTTCCCGCCGTTAATCGCCCGTAAAGCGTTGCCGCCACTCATTCTTATGGCCCCCCACCTGCCGTTAATCGCCGTAAACGTGCCACTCATTCTTATAGTCCTTGCCGCCGTTAATCGCCCGTAAAGCGTTGCGCCACTTTGATGGCCCCTGCGCGTTGTCGCCGTAAAGCGTTACGCCCGCATTCTTTCGCCTCCCTGCCGGTTTCGCCGTAAGGCGTTGCCGCCCTCATTCTTATGGCCCTCTGCGCTGTTAATGCCCGTAGGCGTTGCCGCCACTCATTCTTATGGCCCCCCTGCGCGTTCGCCGTAAAGCGTTGCCGCCACTTTCATTCTTGGCCCCCCTGCATGTTTCGCCCGTAAGGCGAATGCGCCACTCATTCTTATGGCCTCCCTGCGCCGTTAATGGCCGTAAAGCGTGCCGCACTCATTCTTATGGCCTCCCTGCGCCGTTATCGCCCGTAGGGCGTTGCCGCCACTCATTCTTATCGCCCCCTGCACTTGCGTTAATCGCCCGTGGCGTTGCCGCCACTATTCTGGCCCCCCTGCGCCGTTAATCGCCCGTAAGAGCGGTGCCGCCACTCATTCTTATGGCCTCCCCTGCCGCCGTTGGTACCCGTGGCGCGTTTCCGCCTCATTCTTATGTCTCTGCCGCCGTTGGTGCCTGCCAAAGCGTGCATGCCACCTCATTCTTGCCCAGCCCCCTGCCGCCGTTAATCGCCGTAAGGCGATTGCGCCAGTCATTCTTATGGCCTCCCCTGCCGCCGTTAATCGCCCGTAAAGCGTTGCTGCCACACATTCTTATGGCCCCCCTGCCGGTTAATCGCCGGTGAGCGGTGCGCCACTTTCATTGACCTGGCCCCCCTGCATTGTTATTCGCCCGTGAGGCGTTGCACTATTCTTGCCCTGCCGCGTTAATCGCCCGTAAAACGTTGCGCCACTCATTCTTATAGCCTCCCCTGCCGCGTTGTCTTCCGTAAAGGCGTTTCCCACTCATTCTGATAGCCCCCCGCCATTAATCGCCCGTGAAGCGTGCGCCACTATTCTTATGCCCCCTGCGCTGTTAATCGCGTGAGCGTTGCGCCACTCATTCTTATCGCCTCCTGCTTTGCGTTGTCGCCCGTGATGCGTTGCCTTCACCATTCTTATGGCCCCCTGCATGGTTAATGGCCGTGCGTTGCGCCGCCATTCTTATGGCCCCTACGCCGTTAATCGCCCGTGGCAAGCGTTGCGCCACTATTCCTCCAATACTCCCCTTCCGCGTTAGTCGCCGTAAAGGCGTTGCCGCCTCATCTGTCTTGTATTAGCCTCACTAATTCGCCGTTAACCGCCCGTAAAGCGTTGCCGCCACTCATTCTTAGCCCACTCCTGCACCGTTAATCACCGTAATAAGCGTTGCACGCCATATCTCTTTCTTCTCGCCTCCCACGCCGTTATTCGCCCGTAAAGCGTTGCCGCCACTCATTCTTCGCCTCTACGCCGTTAATGCCCGTAAAACGTGCGCCACTATTCTTATGGCCCCCCTGCCGCTGTTAGTCGCCCGTAAAACGTTGCACCCTTTCATTCTTATAGCCTCCCCTGCGCCGTTAATCGCCCGTGGGCGATTGCGCCACTGTTCTTATGGCCTCCCCTGCGCCCGTTAATCGCCTGTAAACGATTGCCGCCACTCATTCTTATGGCCCCCCCTGCGCCGTTAATCGCCCGTAAGGCGTTGCCGCCTCTCATTCTTGGCCCCCTGCCTGGTTATCGCCGTTGAGGCGTTGCCGCCACTCATTCTTATCGCCTCCCTACACGCCGTTATTCGCCCGTAAAACGTTACCGCCACTTCATTCTACTCGCCCCCTGTCGCCGTTGTCGCCCATAAACGGTGCCGCCATATTCTTGTAGCCCCCTGCGCCGTTGTGTCGCCCGTGAGCGTTGCCGCCACTATTCTTGGCCCTCCTGCGCGTTAATCGCCCGTAAAGCGTTGCACGCCACTCATTCTTGGCCCCCTGCGCGTTATTCGCCGTAAGCGTTGCCGCCACTCATTCTTATGGCCTCCCTGCCGCCGTTGTCGCCGTCAGGCGTTGCCGCCACTCATTCTTATGGCCCCCTGCCCGTTAATCGCCCGTGCGCGATTGCACGCCACTCATTCTTGTGGTCCCCCGTGCGCCCGTTAATCGCCGTAAGGCGTTGCCGCCACTCGTTCTTATAGCCCCCTGCCGCCGTTAATCGCCCGTGAGGCGGTGCCGCCACTCATTCTTATGATGCCCCCGTCGCCGTTAATCGCCCGTAAGGCGTTGCGCCACTCATTCTTCAGCCCCCCTACCGCCGTTGACGCCCGTAAAAGTTGCGCCACTCTTCTTGGCCCCCTGCCGCGTTAATCGCCCGTAAGCATTGCGCCACTCATTCTTGCCGCCTTCCTGCACCGTTTCCGCCCGTAAAGCGTTACGCCACTCATTCTTGAGCCCCCCTACGCCGTTAATCGCCCGTAAGCGTTACGCCACTCATTCTTATAGCCCCCCCTACGGTTAATCGCCCGTGCGTTCACTCATTCTTATGGCCTCCCTGCACGCCGTTAATCGCCCGTAAAGGCGTTGCGCCACTCATTCTTATAGCCCCCCTGCCGCCGTTGTTATCGCCGTGAGGCGTTGCATGCTCATTCTTATTTCCTGCGCCGTTAATCGCCCGTAAACGTTGCCGCCACTCATTCTTATCGCCTCCCTGCCGCGTTAATCGCCGCAAATTTGCCGCCCTTCATTCTTATTGCCCCCCTGCCGTGTCGCCGTAAAAGCGGTTCGCCCTCATTCTTATAGCCTCTGCGCCGTTAGTCGCCGTAAGCGTTACGCCCTCATTCTTATAGCCTCCCTGCACGCCGTTAATGTCGCCCGTAAGCGTTGCGCCACTCATTCTTATGCTCCCTGCGCCGTTAATCGCCCGTAAAGCGTTGCCACCACTCTTCCTTATGGCCCCCCTGCCGCCGTTGTCGCCCGTAAAACGTTGCGCCCACTCATTCTTATCGCCTCCCCTGCACGCCGTTGTTAGCCCGGTTAAAGGCGTTGCGCTCACTCATTCTTATCGCCCCCTGTGCCCGTTAATGCGCCGGCAAGCGTTGCGCCACTCATTCTTATAGCCCCTACGCGCCGTTGTCGCCCGTAGTGATGCCTGCTCATTCTTACTTAGCCCCCTGCCGCCGTTGTCGCCGTAAAGCGTTGCCGCCATTCATTATGCCCCCCTGCCGCCGTTAATCGCCGTGAGCGTTACGCCGTCATTCTTGCCAGCCCCCTGCCGCCGTTAATCGCCCGTAAAGGCGTTGCGCCCTTCATTCTTGGCCCCCCTGCCGCGTTATCGCCGTAAAGCGTTGCATCCACTCGATGCCTAGCCCCCCTGCACGCCGTTGTCGCCCGTAAAGCGTTGCGCCACTCATTCTTATAGCCCCCTGCACTGCGTTAATCGCCGTGAGCCGTTGCCGCCATCATTCTTATAGCCCCCCCTGTGCGTTGTAGCCCGTAAGCGTTGCGCCACTCGCCTTGCCCCCTGCATTGCGTTAATAGCCGTGGCGGTACGCCACTCATTCTTATATGCCCCCTGCCGTTGTCGCCGTGAGCGTTGCGCCACTCATTCTTATAGCCCCCTGCCGCCGTTGTCGCCGTAAAGCGTTACCGCCCACTCATTCTTCCTTAGCTCCCCCTGCACCGTTGTCGCCCGTGAAACGTGCCGCCACCATTCTTATCGCCTCCCTACGCGCGTTATTCGCCCGTGAAACGTTGCCGCCACTCATTCTTATCGCCCCCTGCACTTGCGTTATGTCGCCGAGGCGATTGCCGCCACTCATTCTTATGGCCCCCCTGCGCCGTTAATGCGCCGTGGCGTTGCGCCACTCATTCTTATCGGCCCTGTTAGTTTCGCCCGTAAGGCGATTGCCGCCACTCATTCTTATATGCCTCCTGCGCCGTTATGTGCCGTAAGCGTTGCCTCCCTATATGGCCTCCCTGCCGCCGTTGTCGCCCGTAAGGCGTTGCAGTCACTTCATTCTTACTTTAGCGCCTTTATGTCGCCGTTAATAGCGTTGCGGTCGCCACTCTTTCTTATATGCCTCACTGCGTTGTTAATGCCCGTAAAGCGTTGCGGCGCTCGTTTTATGGCGCTCCCCTGTTGCGTTAATGCCCGCAAGGCGTTGCCTTCACTCATTCTTGTTTTACCATGCCGCCGTTGTCGCCCGTGAGCGATTGCCGCCACTCATTCTTATGGCTTCCTGCCGCCGTTATTCGCCCGTAAAGCGTTGCCTGTTCCTTCCTGCGCGTTGTCGCCCGTGGGCGATTTGCCGCCACTTTCGTTCTTATAGCCTCCTGCCGCCGTTATTCGCCCGTAAGGCGATTGCCGCCACTCATTGACCCATGGCCCCCTGTCGCCGTTAATGTTACCAGGCGGTGCGCCACTCATTCTTATGGCCCCCTGCCGCCGTTAATCGCCCGTGGTGTTGCCGCCACTCATTCTTATGGCCTCCCTGCCGCCGTTATCGCCGTAGGCGTTGCCGCCATTCATTCTTATGGCCCCCTGCGCCGTTAATTCGCCCGTAAGGCGGTTCCGCCATTCACTTATGTTCCCCTGCCGCCGTTATTGTCGCCGTAAGGCGTTGCCGCCACTCATTCTTATGGCCCCCCCTGCATGTGCGTTAATAACCCGTCAAGCGATGCCGCCACTCATTCTTATAGCCCCCCCTGCTGCCGTTAATCGCCGTATTAGCGTTGCACTCCCTCGTTGCCCATGGCCCCCCCTGCTTGCGTTAATCGCCCGTGAAAGCGTTGCGCCCACTCATCTTATGGCCCCCCTGCACGCCGTTATTCGCCGTGAGCGTTACGCCACTCATTCTTACCCAGCCCCTGCCCGCCGTTAATCGCCCGTGGCGTTACGCCACTCATTCTTATGGCCCCTGCCGCCGTTAATACGCCCGTGAAGCATTGCGCCATTCATTCTTATGGCCCCCCCTACGCCCGTTATCGCCCGTGAGCGTTACGCCACTCATTCTCTTATGGCCCCCCTGCCGCCGTTAATCGCCCGTAAAGGCGATTGCCTGCTCATTCTTATCGCCTCCCTGCGCCGTTATTAGCCCCGTGGCGTTGCGCCACTCATTCTTATCGCCCCCCCTGCGTTATTATTAACCCGTGAAGCGTTGCCGCCACTCGTTATTGCCGGCCCCCCTACACTTCGTTAATCGCCCGTGAGAGCGATTGCCTTTTTCATTCTTATATTTTGCCGTTAATCGCCCGTGAAACGTTGCCGCCACACTCTCTTATATGGCCTCGCAGGTGTCGCCACGTAAAACGTTGCCTTTTTCATTCTGCCATTTACCTGCCGTTAATCCTTACGTATTAAAGCATTGCACATACTCATTCTTCCTCGCCTCCCTGCCGCTGCATTAATGCCCCGTGAAACATTGCACCCTCATTCTTACTTATTTCCCCTGCACTTGCGTTAATGCTTCCCGTGTTGCCTCCCCACTCATTCTTGCCCAGCACTCCCTGCCGTTAATCACCGTAAAACGTTGCATACTCATTCTTATAGCTTCTCCCTGCTGCCTTTGGGTCCAGCCGCCCGTCAAAGAGCGTTACTTCACTCATTCTTGTTTACTGCTTCGTTAATCGCCGATAAGCGTTATTCTATATGGCCCCCCCTGCTGCAGTTAATCTGGCGTTGCATCGTTCTTTCTTCATGTCCCGTTGTTCGCCCGTGCAGGCGTTGCGCCGCCAGTTCTTGCTCGCCCCCTGTCAGCGTTCGCCCCGCCAAAGGCGGTGCCGCCACTCGTGCCTTTGCTGCCGTTAATCGCCGTGAGCGATTGCTCATTCTTATAGCTTCTGCGGGTGTCGCCGTGGCGTTGCGCCACTCATTCTTATGGCCCCCACCCTGCGTGTCGCCCGTGAAGAGCGGTACCAGCCTCCTGCCGCCGGTTCATCGCCGTGGCGTTGCCGCCACTCATTCTTGCTGGCCCCCCCTGCCGTTGTCGCCACGTAAAGGCGTTGCGCCACTCGTTCTTATGGCCCCCACCGCCGTTGTCGCCGTGGTGCCGCCACTCATTGTATATTTACTGCCGTTAATAAGCCCGTGGCGTTGCGCCACTCATTTCTTGCAAGCCTCCCTGCACGTTAATGGCCGTGGCCGTTACACGCCACTAAATCTTATAGCCCCCTGCACGCCATTGTCGCCATCAAGCGTTACCTCCTCATTCTTATCGCCTCCCTGCCGCCGTGTCGCCCGTGAGCATTGCGCCACTGTCTTATGGCCCCTGCCACCGTTAATGTCCTTCAAAACATTGCCGCCACTCATTCTTATGGCCCCCCCCTGCCGTTGTCCTTGTTGCGCCACTCGCTTTATAGCCCCTACACCGTTAATATGTGGCGGTGCATCACTCATTCTTATAGCCTCCCTGCCGCCGTTAATCCCGTCTGAGCGATTTCTGTTCTTATATATATTTATACTGGCCGTTAATCGCCCGTGAGCGTTGCGCCCTCATTCTTATGGCCCCCTGCCGCCGTTAATCGCGCCAAAGGCGTTACGTCACTCATTCTTACTCCTTGCTTCGCGTTGTCGCCGTAGCGTTGCGCCACTATTCTTATGGCCCCCTGCGCGTTAATACGCCCGTAAGGCATTGCGCCACTCATTCTTTGGCTGCCGCCGTGTCGCCGTTAGCGGTTGACGCCGCTCATTCTTATGGCTTCCTGCCGCCGTTATTCGCTTAAGGCGATTACGCCCTCATTCTTTGCCCCCTGTCTTGGTTGTCGCCCGTGGCGTTGCGCCTGCCTCTTATGGCCCCCTGCGCGTTGTTCTGCGTGGCGTTGCGCCATGTTCTTGTAGCCCCTGTCGCCGTTAATCGCCGCGTGAGCGTTGCGCCCATTGCTTAGCGCTTGCGCGTTTCGCCCGTAGAGCGGTGCCGCCACTCTTCTGTGCCGCCCCCTGCGGCGTTAATCGCTGCGTAGGCGGTTGCGCCACTCATTCTTACGCCTCCCTGCGCGTTGTCGCCTTTAAGCGTTACGCCACTCATTCTTATGGCCCTCTGCGCTGTTGTCGCCGTGAGCGTTGCGCGCCACTCATTCTTGTAGCCCCTGCCGCGCTGTTTTTCGCCCGTAAAGGGGTGCCGCCACTCATTCTTATGGCCCCCTGCTGCCGTTAATCGCCCGTGGCGATTGCCGCCGCTCATTCTTATTGGCTCCCTGCCGCCGTTAATCGGCGTGGGGCGGTTGCCGCCATAATTTTATGGCCCCCTGCCGCCGTTAATCGCCGTGGGCGATTGCTCACTCATTCTTATGGCCCCTGCGCCGTTGTCGCCGAGCGGTTGCCGCCCTCATTCTTGTGGCCTCCCTGCATGCGTTATTCGCCGTAAGCGTTGCGCCACTCATTCTTATGGTCTCCTGCGGGTTAATTGCCCGTGGCGTTGCCGCCACTCCATTCTTATAGCACTCCCTGCCGCCGTTGGTAGCCGTAAACGTTGCCGCCACCGTTCTTTGGCTTCCCTGCCGCGTTGTCGCCCGTAAAGAGGTTGCGCCAATCATTCTTATTTACCGCCGTTAATCGCTGCGTAAAGCGTTACGCCACTCATTCTTGGCCTCCCTGCGCGTTAATCGCCCGTAAAGCGTTGCCGCCCTCATTATGGCCCCCCCTGCTGCCGTTGGTCGCCCGTAAGGCGATGCCGCCACTCATTGCCGCACTCCTGCGCGCCGTTAATAGCCCGTGGCGTTGCGCCCTCTCTTTTGGCCCCCCTGCGCGTTTGTCGCCGTGAGCGTTGCATACTCATTCTTGGCCTCCTGCGCGTTAATCGCCTGTGGCGTTGCCATTTCATTCTTATGGCCCCCTGCGCGTTGATCGCCCGTGAAGCGTTGGCCGCCATGGCCTCCCTGCGCGTTGTTATTGCGCCCGTGGCGTTGCCGCCACTCATTCTTATAGCCCCCTGCGCGTTAATGCGCCCGTAAGCGTTGCGCCACTCATTCTTATGGCCCCCTGCATGGTTATTCTGGCCCGTAAGCGTTACGCGCTCATTCTTATGGCCCCTGCCGCGGTTAATCGCCGTGGGCGATTGCCGCCACTCATTCTTATGGCCCCTGCCGCCGTTAATAGCCGTGAGGAGTTGCCGCCACTCTTTCTTATATTTTACCTCCGCCGTTAATCGCCCGTAAGGCGATTGCCGCCACTCATTCTTGTCGCCTCACTGCATGGTTGTTTAGCCGTGGGCGTTTGCATCATGTTCTTATAGGCCCCCTGCGCGTTAATCGCCCTAAGAGCGTTGCCGCCCTTTCTTCATGGCCTCCCTGCCGCCGTGTCGCCGTAAGGCGTTGCCGCCACTCATTCTTATGGCCTCGCCTGCGCCGTTGTCGCCGTAAAGGCGTTGCGCCACTTTCATTGTTTGCACTCCCTGCCGCCCGTTATCGCCCGTAAAACGTTGCCGCCACTCATTCTTATGGCCCCCCCTGCCGCGTTATCGCCCGTAAGCGTTACGCCACTCATTCTTCGCCTCCCTGCGCCTGTTATCGCCCGTAAGGCGTTGCCTCCTCATTCTTATGGCCCCCCTGCGCGTGTCGCCCGTGAGGCGATTGCCGCCACTCATTCTTATGGCCTCCTGCCGCCGTTATCGCCCGTAAAGGCGATTGCGCCACTCATTCTTATGGCCTCCTGCGCCGTTAATCGCCCGTGAAGCGTTACGCCACTCATTCTTATCGCCTCCCTGCCGCCGTTAAGTTCGCCCGTAAAGGCATTGCCGCCACTCATTCTTATAGCCCCCTGCCGCCGTTGTCGCCCGTAAGGCGTTACGCCATTATTCTTTACTCCCTGCGCCGTTAATCAGGTGATCACCGCTCATTCTTATAGCCTCCCCTGCGCCGTTATTGCCCGTAGGCGTTGCGCCACTCATTCTTATAGTCCCCTTCGCCGTTGTCGCCCGTGAGGCGATGCCGCCACTCATTCTTATGGCCCCCCGCCGCGTTAATCGCCCGTGAGCGATTGCCGCACTCATTCTTGGCCCCCTGCACGCCGTTAATCGCCCGTGGCGTTGCCGTCACTCATTCTTATGGCCCCCTGCCGCCGTTAATCGCCCGTAGGCGTTGCGTCTCATTCTTTGGCCCCCTCGCGTTAATGCGCCGCGTTGCGCCACCATTCTTATCGCCCCCCTGCACGCCGTTAATTCCCGTAAAGCGTTGCGCCACTATTCTTATGGCCTTACGCCGTTATCGCCCGTAAAGCGTTGCGCCATCATTCTTGCCCCCCTGCGCCGTTTCGCCCGTAAAGCGTTGCCGCCACTCATTCTTATGGCCTCCCTGCACGCCGTTATTCGCCCGTGAAGCGTTACCCGCCTTTCATACTGCTGGCCCCCTGCGCCGTTAATCGCCCGCGGCGTTGCGCCACTCATTCTTGTGGCCCCTGCGCCGTTATCGCCCGTGTGGCGTTGCGCCACTCATTCTTATGGCCCCCCTGCATGCGTTAATCGCCGTAAGGCGTTGCACGCCTTCATTCTTATGGCCCCCTGCCGCCGTTAATCGCCCGTAAAGCGTTGCGCCCTTCATTCTTATGGCCCCCTGCGCCGTTAATCGCCCGTGAAATTGCCGCCACTCATTCTTATGGCCCCCTGCCGCCGTTAATCGCCGTAAGCGTTGCCTCCTATTCTTATTTTCTGCGCGTTAATCGCCCGTAAGGCGTTGCGCCATTCTTATTGCCCCCTGCGCCGTTAATCGCCCGTGGCGTTGCCGCCACTCATTCTTCTGCTTCCCTGCGCCGTTAATCGCCCGTGGACGTTCGCCACTCATTCTTATGGCCCCCTGCCGCGTTAATCGCCTGAGGCGATTGCCGCCACTCTTCTTGGCCCCCCTGCGCGTTAATCGCCGTAGGCGTTGCCGCTCATTCTGGCCCCCCCTGCTGCGTTAATGGCCTGGGCGGTGATGCCATATTCATTCTTTCGCCTCCTGCCGCGTTATTGCCCGTAAGGCGTTGCCGCCACTCATTCTTATGCCCCTTTCCGCCGTTAATCGCCCGTAAGGCGTTGCCGCCACTTTCTTTGGCCTCCTGCGCGGTTGTTCGCCGTGAAGCGTTGCGCCACTGATTCTGGCCCCTGCGCCGTTAATCGCCGTAAAGCGTTGCCGCCACTCATTCTTATAGGCCCCCCTGCCGTTAATGCCGTGGCGTTGCCGCCTTTCATTCTTCCGCTTCCTGCCGCGTTGTCGCCCGTAGGCGTTGCGTTCATTCTTATGGCCCCCTCTGCGTTGTCGCCCGTAGGCGTTGCGCCACTCATTCTTATGGCCCCTGCCGCCGTTAATAGCCGTGGCGTTGCGCCCTCTTCATTCTTATAGCTGCGCCGTTAATCGCCCGTAAGGCGTTGCCGCCACTCATTCTTTAGCCCCCCCTGCCGCCGTTTCGCCCGTGAAGGCGATTACGCCGCCATTCTTATGGCCCCCCTGCACCGTTGATCGCCCGTAAGCGTTGCGCCACTCTTATGGCCCCCTACGCCGTTTCGCCCGTGAGCGTTGCCGCTCATTCTTATCCGCCCCTGCGCCGTTAATCGCCGTGGGCGTTGCGCCACTCATTCTTATGGCCCCTGCCGCCGTTTCGCCGTAAGGCGTTCCGCCCTCATTCTTGGCCCCCCCTACGCGTAATCGCCCGTAAGGCGTTACGCCACTCATTCTTATGGCCTCCTGCGGTTGTCGCGCCAGGCGTTACGCCACATTCTTATCGCCTCCCCTGCGCCGTTAATCGCCGTAGGCGTTCCGCCACTATTCTTATAGCCCCCCTGCCCCGTTGTCGCCCGTAAGACGTTGCGCCACTCATTCTTATGGCCCCCCTGCCGTTGATCGCCCGTGGCGTTACGCATCTCATTCTTATGGCCTCCTGCGCCGTTAATTGCCATGTCGCGTTGCGCCACTCATTCTTATGGCTCTCCTGCCGTTAATCGCCCGTAGGCGATTGCCTCCACTCTTCTTGCATGGCCTCCCTGCGCCGTTAATCGCCCGTAAAGCGTTGCCGCCACTCATTCTTATGGCCTCCCTGCGCGCGTTAATCGCCGTGAGCGTTGCCGCCACTCATTCTTATAGCCCCCTGCACCGTTAATCGCCCGTGAAGCGTTGCGCCACTCATTCTTATGCCCTCATGCGCGCGTTAATCGCCCGTTAAGCGGTACGCCCTCATTCTTATGCCCCCTGCGCCGTTGTCGCCGTGAAGCGTTGCCGCCGCCATTCTTATTGCCCCCCTGCGCGTTGTCGCCCGTAAGCGTTGCAGCCACTTCATTCTTTGGCCCCCTCCGCCGTTAATTGCCGTGGCGTTGCCACTCATTCTTATGGCCTCCCTGCGCCGTTATTGCCCGTAAAGTTGCGGCCACTCATTCTTATGGCCCCCCTGCGCCGTTAATCGCCCGTGGCGTTGCGCCCACTCATTCTTATGGCCCCCCCTGCGCCGTTAATCGCCCGTAAGGCGTTGCGCCCTCATTCTTGAGGCCCCCTGCGCCGTTAATCGCCCGTAAGCGTGCGCCACTCATTCTTATAGCCCCCTGCGCCGTTAATCGCCCGTAAGCGTTGCGCCACTCATTCGCCCGTAGCCCCCTGCCGTTAATCGCCCGTATTGCGTTGCGCCACTCATTCTTATACTCCTACGCCGTTAATCGCCGTAAGGCGTTGCGCCACTATTCTTATGGCCCCCCTGCGCGTTAATCGCCCGTGGCGTTGCCGCCACTCATTCTTATGGCCCCCCTGCGCGTTAATAGCCCGTAGGCGTTGCGCCACCATTCTTATCGCCCCCTGCCGCGTTGTTAATCGCCCGTAAAGCGTTGCCGCCACTCATTCTTATAGCTCCCTGCGCCGTTAATCGCCCGTGGCGTTGCGCCACTCATTCTTATGGCCCCCCCTGCCGTTGTCGCCGTGAGCGTTGCGCATTCTTATTGCCCCTGCGCGCCGTTAATCGCCCGTAAGCGTTGCGCCGCTCATTCTTATAGCCTCCCTGCACGCCGTTAATCGCCGTGAGCGTTGCGCCACTCATTCTTATAGCCCTCCTGCGCGTTAATGCCCGTTAGGCGTTGCGCCACTCATTCTTATGGCCTCTGCGCGTTTCGCCCGTAAGCGTTGCGCCACTCATTCTTATGGCCCCTGCCGTTAATGTCGCCGTTAAGACGTTGCCCCCACTCATTCTTATGGCCTCCTGCCGCCGTTGTCGCCGTAAGCGTTGCACTCATTCTTGGCCTCCCTGCGCGTTAATCGCCGTGGGCGATTGCCGCCACTCGTTCTTATGGCTGTGCCGCCGTTAATCGCCCGTGAGCGGTGCGCCACTCGTCTTTACCTGCGCCGTTAATCGCCGTTAAGGCGTTGCTCTGTTTTATTTTTTTTGTACTGCGCGTTAATCGGCATGTTGCCGCCACTCGTTCTTATGGCCCTGCAGCCGTTAATCTGTGCGTGAGCGTTGCTGCTTATTCTTATGTGCTTGTTTTGGTGTCGCCGTGGGTTGGCACTCATTCTTATGGCCTCTGGGCGTGTCGCCCGTGGGGCGTTGCGCCACTCGTTCTTGGCCTTCTGCGTTAATCGCCGTGGGCGTTGCGCCGCTCATTCTTTGGCGTGCACTGTTGCGTGTTAATCGTGGTAAGGCGTTGCGGCCTTTCTTATTGCCTCCCTGCGCGTTAATGCGCCGTGGGCGGTTGCATCCTCATTCTTATGTGCCCCTGCGCGTTATCGCCCGTAAGGCGGTGCCTCATTCTTGTTTCTTCTGGGGCGTTAATAAACAGTAAGGCGGTGCGCAACTCATTCTTATGGTTGCGGGTTAATCGGCGTGGGCGTTGCCTTCATTTTTTGGTCCCCTGTGGTGTGGTGTGTGTGGTTTGTGGGCGTTCGCCATTATTCTTATGGCCTTCCTGCGGTTGTCGCCCGTGAGCGTTGCGCCGCTTTCATTCTTATGGCCTCATGCTGCCGTTAATGGCCGTGGCGTTGCATCCACTCGTTCTTATGGTGAGGTTGTTGTCGCCCGTAAGGTGGTTTTGGGTTGTGTTGTGGGGCGTTACGCCCTCATTCTTATTCCCCTTGCGCCGTTAATCGCAGCGGTGCGCCACTCATTGTTTGCTTGGCGTTGTTCGCCCGTGAAGCGTTTGCCGCTTTTTTCTTATATTTTTGCCGCGTTGCGTGCGTCGAGTTGCGCACTCGTTCTGTGCTCCTGCGCGTTTCGCTCGTGGCGTTGCGCCATTTTTTATGGCTGCTGCGTAGTGTCGCCGTGTGCGTTGCGCCACTCATTGCCTGGTTGCTGGTTAATCACCGTGAGGCGTTGCATTCACTCGTTCTTATGCTGGGTTTGGTGGTGGTTTCTTGCCGCGCGGGTGGGTGTTAGCCCGTGAAGGGTTTGCGCCACTCATTCTTATGGTCCTGGGTTAATCGCCGTAGGTTGCGGCCACTCATTCTTATGGCCCCCTGCGCGTTAATGTCGCCGTAAGCGTTGCGCGCTCTTCTGCTTTCTTGCTGGCTTTCGGCGTTAATGGCGGTTGTTACTGTTGTTTTTTATCCTCTATTAATAGGGGTTTTTTTTGTTGCGCCGTTATTGCCCGTGGCGTTGCGCCACTTTTCTTATGGCCCCCTGCTGGGTTGATAGGCGTGTGGTGTTGTGACTCATTCTTGTTTTTGTGGTGGTGGTTGTTTTTATGGGTCGCCTGCGCCGTTAATGCTTCCGTGCATGCCATTCTTGTGGGTCTATTTGCCGTTAATAGCCGTGAGCGATTGCCGTGTTCTGTTGGTTTGCGTGCGTTAGGCGTTGCACTTCGTTCTTATTTCTGCTGCGTTGTGGTGGTTGTGCCTCATTCTTCCAGCATTCCTCTGTGGTTTCGCCGTAGCGTTGTGCTATTCATTATTATGGTGCGCCGTTGATTGCATGTAGTCTATTGTGGCCACTCCCGTCTTATTGCTTATTTGCGGCGTTTCGCCCGTGGCGTTTCGCCACTCATTTTATGGCCTGCGCTGTTTCGCCGTGGCGTTGCGTCCTCATTTTTGCGCTGTTTACTGCGTTAATGTCGCCGTGCGTTGCGCCACTCATTCTTTGGCACTCCCTGCGCCGTTAATCGCCCGTGGCGTTGCGTCACTCATTCTTATTGTACCTGCGGTTAATCTTCCGTGAGGCGGTTCGCCACTGTTCTTGCTGTTTGCTTTACGCGTTGTCGCCGTAAGCGTTGCCGCCACTTTCATTCTTCTGTTTTCGCGTTAATACTTCCGTAAGCGTTGCGCCACTTTCATTCTTATGGTCTCCTGCGTTGTTGGCGTGAAGGCGTTTGCGCCACTCATTCTTATGCCTCCTTTCGCCGGTTAATTGCCGTAGAGCGTTGCCTCGCCTCATTTTATGGCCACTGCGGCGTTATTCGCAGTGTAATTGCTATTGCCGTCGCTCTTCTTATAGGCTTTGCTGCCACTCATTCTTATTGCTCTCTGCCGCGTTTAATCGCCGTGAGCGTTGGCGCCACTCATTCTTGTGGCCCCTGCGGTTAATCGCCGTAAGGCGTTGCCGCCACTCATTCTTATGGCCCCCTGCCGCGGTTAATCGCCCGTAAAAAGCGATTGCATCGCTCGTTCTTGGCCCCCCTGCCGTTAATGCGCCCGTGGCGTGCATCACTCATTCTTATGCCTCCCTGCGCCGTTAATCGCCCGTAGGCGTTGCGCCACTCATTCTTTTGGCCCCCCTGCCGCCGTTAATCGCCCGTAAGGCGGTGCCGCCACTCTTCTTGCCTCGCTGGTGTCGCCCGCTGTTTTTGCGCGGTGGTGTTGACTGCACTCATTCTTCTCCCCCCTGCGCGTTAGCCGCCCGTTTGGCGGTGCCGCCACTATTCTTACGTCCTCCTGCTCGTTAATGTCGCCGTAAGGCGTTGCATACTCATTCTTGTGGCCTCCTGCGCCGTTAATAACCCGTAAAGCGTTGCGCCACTTCATTCTTCTGGCCCCTGCGCCGTTAATGGCCCGTAAAGGCGTTTCGCCGCATTCTTGTCAGCCTGTCGCGTTAATCGGCCGCGGCGGTACGCCACTCGTTCTTATATCCCTGCGCGTTAATGCGCCCGTGAGCGGTGCGCACTCATTCTTGTATGCCTCCCTGCGCCGTTAATAGCCGTGAAACGTGCGCCACTCATTCTTATGGCCCCCCTGCGCGTTGTCGCCCGTGGCGTTGCCGCCTCTCATTCTTGGCCCGCTCCTGCGTGTTGTTCGCCCGTGTCGTTACGCCGCTCATTCTTATCGCTTGCTCCCTGTACGCGTTAATCGCCCGTAAGCGTTACGCCCTCTTCTTAGCGCCGCCGCGTTAATCGCCCGTGGCGGTGCCGCCTCATTCTTGTGGCCCCCTGCTGCCGTTAATGCCGTAAAGCGTTGGCCGGCACTGTTCTTATTGTCTCTTTGCCGTTAATCGCCGTAAGCGTTGCCGCCACTCATTCTTATGCCTTCCCCTACGCCGTTAATCGCCGTAAGGTGATCACGCCACTGTCCTGCTGCCGCCCTGCGCGTTAATGTCGCCGACGTTGCGTACTCATTCTTATGGCCCCCCTGCCGCGTTAATCGCCGTGGGCGTTGCGCCACTGTTCTTATGGCCCCCTACGCCGTTAATCGCCCGTGAACGTTACGCCACTCGTTCTTGTGGCCTCCCCTGCATGGGTGTCGCCACGTATGGCGTTTGCCGCCACTCATTCTTATTTCCTGCTGCGCCGTTAATCGCCCGTGAGGCGTTGCCGCCACTTCATTCTTGCCTCCCTGCGCGTTAATCGCCGCGTGGTCCCGATTGCATACTCATTCTTGTAGCCCCCCTGCTGCGGTTAATCGCCGTCGGCGTTGCCGCCACTCTCTTGTAGCCTCCTGCGCGGGTTTATCGCCGTGATGAGCGTTGCGCCACTCATTCTTATGTTTCCTGCCGTTAATCGCCCGTGGGCGTTGCGCCACTCATTCTTATGGCTCCTGCGCCGTTGATACGCCGTGACGTTGCGCGCATTATGGCCTCCTACGCGTTCTGCGCCGTAAAGCGATTGCCGCCCACTCATTCTTACTTAGCCCGCCCTTGCCGCTCGTTCAGCCAATCGCCGTGAGCGTTGCGCCACTCGTTCTTATGGCCCCTGCGCGTTAATCGCCGTAGGGCGGTGCGCCACTCATTCTTTTTCGCCTACGGTGCACTTGCGTTAATCGCCCGTGGCGTTGCGCCACTGTTCTTGGTTGCTTGCGTTGTTAATCGCCCGTGGAGGCGTTGCGTTTCGTTCTTATGGCCCCCTGCCTTGTTAATCGCCGTTGGCGATTGCGCCACTCGTGTTTCGCCCGCCGCCGCCGTTAACCGCCCGTGGCGTTGCGCCACTCATTCTTATGGCCCCCTGCATGCGTTAATCGCCCGTAAAGCGGTTACGCCACTCATTCTTATGGCCTCCTGCGCGTTAATCGCCGGAGCGTTGCGCCACTTTCATTCTTATGGCCCCTGCAGTGGTGTCGCCGTGAGCGTTGCTGTTTCTATAGCCTCCCTGCACGCCGTGTCGCCCGTAAGAGCGATTGGCGCCGTGTTTTGGTTTGGTGGGTTGTGTGTGGTGGGTTTTTGGGTGTTGGCTCATTCTTATAGCCTCCTGCGCCGTTATTCGCCCGTATAGGCGATTGCCGCTACTCATTCTTATGCGCCCTGCGCCGTTAATCGCCCGCGTAAAGGCGTTGCGCCCACTTCATTCTTGTGGTCCCTGCCGTTGTTCGGCCGTGAAGCGTTGCCTCCCTCATTCTTGTGCCTCCCTGTTGCGTTAATCGCCCGTAAAGGCGTTGCCGCCACTCGTTCTTATGGCCCCCTGCGCGCCGTTAATAGCCCGTGGGCGATTGCGCCACTGGTGTTGGTTGGGGGTGTGGTGGTGTTTGTCATTCTTATGGCCCCTGCTGCGTTAATAGCCGTGGGCGTTGCGCCTGTTCTTATGTTTGCGCGTTAATCGCCGTGGGCGTTGCGCGTCCTCATTCTTATGTTTACGCCGTTAATAGCCGTTAGGCGTTGCCGCCACTGGTTTTATGGCCCCCCTGCGCCGTTGATGCTGCGGCGAAGCGTTGCGCCGCTCTTTCTTATTTTACTGCGGGTTAATGCGCCCGTGAAGCGTTGCGCCACTCGTTCGCCTGGCCCCTGCCGCCGTGTCGCCCGTAAAGCGTTGCGCCACCTCATTCTTATGGCTCCTGCCGCCGTTAATCGCCGTAAAGGCGTTGCATCCTCATTCTTAAGCCCCCTGCCTGCGTTAATCGCCGTGGGCGTTGCCGACTGTTCTTATGGCCCCCTGCACCGGTTAATCGCCCGTCAGGCGTTGCGCCACTCATTCTTATGGCTTTGGTTGTGTGGTGGGTTGGTTTGTGGCCCTGCGCCGTTATCTTCCCGTAAAGCGTTGCGCCGACTCGTTCTTATTGGCCCCCTGTGCGGGTTTCGTTTCCCCGTAAATGCGATTGCGCCACTCATTCTTGTGGCCTCCCTGCCGCCGTTAATGCTCCCGTTAAATTGCCTCCCTCATTCTTATGGCCCCTGCTGCCGTTTCGCGTAGGCGTTGCGCCACTCATTCTTGCCTTGTCCTGCTGCCGTTAGTCGCCGTGGCGGTGCGCGCACTATTCTTATGGCCTCCGTTGTGTGGGTGCTGCTGCCTTTTGCGTTAATCGCCGTAAGCGTTGCCGCCCTCATTCTTATGGGCCCCCTGCGTTAGTTCGCCGTAAGCGTGCACGCCACTCATTCTGCCCCCTGACGCCGTTAATACGCCCGTGGCGTTTTCATTCTTATGGTCGCCGTTAATAGCGTGGCGATTGCATACTCATTATTATATTTTACTGCGCGTTATTCGCCCGTAAGGCGTTGCCGCCACTCATTCTTATGGCCCCTGCGCCGTTAATCGCCCGTAAGGCGGTTGCCGCCACTCATTCTATGGCCTCCCTGCACCGTTAATCGCCGTAAGTAAATTCCGCTCACTAATTCTTATGGCCCCCACCTGCACGCCGTTAATAAGCCGTAAAGGCGGTGCGCCACTCATTCTTATAGCCCCCTGCTTGCCGTTAATCGCCCGTGAAAACGTTACGCCACTCATTCTTGTAGCCCCCTGCCGCCGTTAATCGCCCGTAAAGCGGTGCGCCACTCATTCTTATGGCCCCCTGCGCCGTTAATCGCCCGTAAGGCGTTACGCCGCTCGTCTTATGGCCCCCCCTGCGCCGTTAATATTCGCCCGTAAAGAGCGATTGCATACTCGTGCCGCTGTTTCCCTGCGCGTTAATCGCCAGCAGGCGATTGCCGCCACTCGTTACCCATGGCTCCCCTGCCGCCGTTAATACGCCGTGGGGGCGATTGCCGCCACTCATTCTTATAGCCCCCTGCGCCGTTAATCGCCCGTAAAGCGTTACGCCACTCATTCTTACTCGCCTCCTGCGCCTTCGTTAATACGCCGTAAAGCGTTGCCGCCCCACTCATTCTTATGGCCTCCTGCCGCCGTTAATCGCCCGTAAGGCGATTGCACTTTCATTCTTATCGCCTCCCTGCGCCGTTAATCGCGCCCGTAAAGGCGTTGCGCGCCGCATTCTTATGGCCCCTCTGCGCGTTAATCGCCGTAAAGCGTTGCGCCACTCATTCTTATGGCCCCCTGCTGCCGTTAATCGCCCGTGGAGCGATTGCATACTCATTCTTATATGGCCCCTGCACGCCGTTCATCGCCCGTGGCGATTGCCGCCCTCGTCCTGCGCGTTTAATAAGCCGTGGGCGTTGCCGCCACTCATTCTTATGGCCCCCTGCACCGCCGTTAATGGCCGTGGCGGTACGCCACTGTTCGCCTTAAGCCCCCTGCACGTTAATGCGCCCGTAAAGCGTTACGCCACTCATTCGCCTTAAACTCCTGCCGCCGTGTCGCCCGTAAGCGATTGCCGCCACTTCATTCTTATGGCCCCCTGCGCGTTAATCGCCCGTAAAGCGTTACGCCCACTCATTCTTATCGCCTCCTGCGCTTGCGTTAATCGCCCGTAAAGCGTGCCGCCACTCATTCTTATGGCCTCCCTGCCGCGTTAATGCCGTAAAGGCAGGTGCGCCACTCATTCTGCTCGCCTCCTGCCGCCGTTAATCGCCCGTAAAGCGTTGCGCCACTCATTCTTATAGCCCCCCCGCGCGTTAATCGCCCGTAAAGGCGATTGCGCCCTTTCATTCTTATATCCCCTGCGCCCGTTAACTGCGTGAAGCGTTGCCGCCACTCGTTGCCCATAGCCCCCTGCGCCGTTAATCGCCCGTAAGGCGTTGCGCCCTTTCATTCTTGGCCCCTGCGCCGTTAATCGCCGTAAAAGCGATTGCGCCACTCATTCTTATGGCCTCCCTGCGCGGTTTCCCGTGAAGCGTTGCGCCACTCATTCTTATGGCCTCCTGCGCGTTTGTCGCCGTGAAGCGTTGCTGCCACTCATTCTTTGGCATTTTGCGGCGTTGATCGCCGTAAGGCGTTGCGTTACTTTCATTCTTATGGCCCCCTGCAGCGTTAATCGCCGTAGGCGTTGCGCCCTGTTCTTGTCCTTGTGCGCCGTTGTCGGCCGTGGCGTTGCGCCACTCATTCTTGTTGCTTCCCTGCGCGTTGTTCGCCACGTAAGGAGTTGCGTCTCTCATTCTGCTATTTTACTGCGTTAATGGCGTAAAAGCGTTGCGCCTCATTCTTTGTTGGTTTGTTTAGCATGAATTACGCGTTAATGCGCCGTAAAGCGTTTGCGCCTCTATTTTGGCCCCCTGCTGCGTTAATCGCCGTAAAGCGTTACCTCTCATTCTTACTGGCCCCCCTGCGCGTTGTTCCCGTATGGCGTTACGCCACTCATTGCTTATAGCCTCCTGCGCGTTGTCGCCCGTGAAAGGCGTTACGCCACTCATTCTGCTGGCCTCCCTGCGTTAATACGCCACGTAGGCGTTGCCGCCTCTATTCTTTTGGCCCCCCCCTGCGTTAGTGGTAGGTTGGTTTTGGGTTGTGGGGTGTTGTGCGTGAGGCGTTGCCGCCACTCTTCTTATGGCCTCCCGCTGCCGTTAATCGCCATTAAGGCGTTGCGCCACTCATTCTTATGGCCCCTGCGCGTTAATATCGCCTTCGTACGTTGCACTTTTCATTTCGCCTTCTTCGCGTTGTTGCGCCGTAAAGCGTTGCGCAACTCATTCTTATGGCCCCTGCCTGCGTTATTATCGCCCGTAATGGCGTTGCGCCACTCTATTCTGGCCTCTGCGCCGTTAATCGCCCGTAAAGGCGTTGCCTCTCATTCTTGGCCCCCTGCGTTAATCGCCCGTGGGTTGCGCCCTCATTCTTATGCGCACTCCTGCGCGTTAATCGCCCGTAATGGTGGTGCGCACTCGTTCTGGCCTGCATGGGTGTAATGCCGTGGGCGTTGCATCTTCATTCTTATGGCCTCCTGCGTTAATGGCCCGTGCAAGGCATTACGGCCGCTCATTCTTATAGCCCCTGCATGTTGTTGTCGCCCGTGTGCGTTGCCGCCACTCATTCTTATCGCCTCTGCCGCATTGTGTCGCCGTTAAACGTTGGCCTCTCATTTTATGGCCTCCCCTGCGTTGTTGTTGCATAGCGTTGCGCCACTGTTCTTATGGCCCCTGCGCGGGTGTCTTGGCGTTGCGCCTTGTTCTTATTGGCCTCTGCGCTTGGGTGTTATTTGGCAAACGTTGCGTCCTCATTCTTATGGCCCTGCGCCGTTAATCGCCCGTAAGGCGTTGCGCCGACTCTTCTTGGCCCCCTGCGCGCGCCGTTGTCGCCCGTGGCGTTACGCCACTCGTGCCTGGCCCCCTGCCGCCGTTAATCGCCCCGTATTAAAGCGTTGCCGCCACTCATTCTTATGTCCTGCCGCCGTTATTCGCCCCGCAAGGCGGTGCCGCCACTCATTCTTATCGCCCCCCTGCTCTTGGTTAATACCGCGCGGCGTTGCCTTTATTCTTGCTGTTCCTGCTGCGTTAATCGCCGTGAGCGTTGCATACTCTATTATATGGCCTCCTGCATGGTGTCGCCGTGAGCGATTTGCCTCGCATTCTTGTGGCCCCACTGGTTGTTAATCGCCGTCAAAGGTGCGCCACTCTAACCCTTAGGCCTCCTGCGTTAATCGCCGTGAACTGCGCCACTCTTCTTATGGCCCTGCGTTAATCTTCGTGGCGTTGCCTTTCTCATTCTTATATTTACTTGGTTAAATAAAATGATTGCCGCCCTCTCTAACCTTATTTCTGCCGCCGTTGTTCGCCCGTGGGGCGTTGCCGCCACTCATTCTTGTGGCTTTGCCGTTAATGTTGGCGAAGCATTGCGCCGCATTCTTATGGCCCCTGCTGCGCGTTAACCGTCGCCCGCGTGGCGTTGCGCCGCACTCATTCTTGCTGCTGGCCCCCTACGCGTTAATCGCCCGTGTAAGGCATTTGCGCCACTCATTCTTATGGCCCCTGCGCGTTAATACGCCCGTGGCGTTGCCGCCGCATTCTTATCGCCCTGCGCGTTGTTGACGCCAAGGCGATTGCGCATCACTCATTCTTATCGCCTGCTCATGGATTGTTCAAGGCGTTGCCGCCACTCATTCTTAGGCCCCCTACCGCCCAGGTAATACGCCGTGAGCGATTGCGCCACTCGTCTTATTTCCCTGCGCGTTAATACGCCCGTGGCGTTGCGCCACCAGCGCTCCTGCGCGTTAATGCGCGCCGTGGGTGCCGCCTTATGGCCTGCGTTGTGTCGCCGTGGCGGTTACGCCTCATTCTTATAGTGCACGCGTTATGTCGCCCGTGAGCGTTGCCGCCTGTCGCCATGGCATTTACTACGCGTTAATCGCCGTGGCGTTGTGCGCCACCTCTCATTCTTCTTAAGCCCCCTGCATTTAATCGCCCGTAAAAGCGTTTGCGCATTCTTATCGCCTCCTGCGCCGTTAATAGCCCGTAAAACGTTTACGCCACTATTCGCCTGCTTCTCCCCTGCATGATGTCTGCCCGCAAAGGCGTTGCGCCCACTCATTCTTACTGGCTTTTGCATTTAGTGTTCGCGTGTTAAAGCGTTTGCCTTGCCAGCGCACTCTGCGCGTTAGCCGCCCGTGTTGCCGCCGCACTCTCATTCTTATGGCACTCTGCGCGTTAATATTAGCCCGTGGCGTTGCGCCCTGGTTATATGGCCCCCGTTAATCGCCGTGAAGGCGTGTGCCGCCACTATTCTTATCGCCTCCCTGCCGCGTTATTCGCCCGTGAGCGGTTTGCCGTCATTCTTATGGCCCCTGCTGCCGTTGTCGCCGTGAAGGCGTTGCCGCCACTCATTCTTATGTGGCCTCTCCTGCGCCGTTAGATCTCGCCGTGGGCGATTGCGCCGCACTCATTCTTGTGGCCCCCTGCGTGGTTGTGTGTCGCTTGGTGAGCGTTGCGCCACTCATTCTTGTTGGCGCTCCTGCGCGTTAATATTGAGCGTTGCATACTCATTCTTGTGGCCTCCTGCGCTGTTAACTTCCGTGAGGCGTTGCACTCATTCTTGTTGCTCTGCTGCGGCGCCGTTAATCGCCACGTTAAAGCGTTGCCCTTACTCATTAACCTTAAGCCCCTGCCGCGCCTTGTGTGTCGCCCGTAAAGGCGTTGCCGCCACTCATTCTTATGGCCCCCTGCCGCATTTCGCATCGCCCAAAGCGTTGCGCCACCCCTTCGCCTGCATTATTCGCCCGTAAAGTGCCGCCACTCATTCTTGCTCGCCCCTGTCGCCGTTGTCGCCCGCCGTGCCGCCGCATTCTTATGGCCCCCCTGCACGCGTTAATGTCGCCGTGGTGCACTCACCCTGTTCTTTGGCCTGCGCGTTGTATGCGCGCCCGCGTTGCACGCTCGCATTCTTCTGGCCCCCTGCCGCCGTTGAGCCCGTTGATAAGGCGGTTGCGCTCTCATTCTTATATGGCCCCCTACATTAATAAACGTAAAGCGTTGCTTCACTCATTCTTATATGGCCCCTGCACGCCGTTAATACATACGTAAAACGTTGCCTTATTCCTTCCTACATGGTATTCTTTGGCAAACGTTGCCTCACTCATTCTTATTTACGCCGTAGGCGATTGCCGCCACACTCATTCTTCGCCCTACTGCGCGTTGTCGCCCGCCAGGCGTTGCCTTACTCATTCTTATATTTATGCTGCGTTAATCGCCCGCGTGAGCGTTGCCGCCACTCATTCTTATGGCCCCTGCCGCCGGTTAATCGCCATCGGGCGATTGCATCTCGTCTTATTTACGCGTTGTCGCCGTGGTTGCCGCCATTCTTATGGCTTTTTGCCGTTAATGTACGTGGGCGTTTGCTCATTGTTGCTCCCTGCGGCGTTAATCGCCCGTGGGCGTTGCGCCTGTTGCTGTTGCCGTTAATGTCGTAAGGCGTTGCGCCTCATTCTTGTCGCCTCCTGCCTTGCGTTGTCGTCGCCCGCCAAGCGTTGCCGCCACTCGTTCTCGCCTCTGCCCGTTAATCGCTTCCGTGGCGTTGCCGCCACTCATTCTTATGGCATTTTACTGCTACCGTTAATGAAGCGTTGCACATACTCATTCTTATGGCCTCCTGCCGTGTGTGTGTCGCCCGTAAGGCGTGCCACCTCATTCTTATGGCCTCCCCTGCCGCCGTTGTGTCCTTGTGAGCATTGCCGCCACTCATTCTTATATACATGCTCCTACCTGCATGTTGTGTCCCTTCGTAAAACGTTGCCTTACTCATTCTTATGGCCCCTGCACGTTAATAGCCCGTGGTGCACGCCACTTTCATTCTTATATTTATGCGTTAATCATGTAGGTGCCTTCTCATTCTTATCATGTCACTGTAGCAATTCAATATTCATTTCATGGCCCCTGCGCCGTTAATGCCGTAAGCGTTACGCCGCACTCGTTCTTATGGCCCCCTACCGTTGTCGCTTGGCGTTGCGCCATTCTTATGGCCCCCTGCGCCGTTAATGCGCCGTAAAGCGTTGCCGCCTCATTCTTATAGCCTCCCCTGCGCGTTATGTCGCCAGTAAAACGTTGCCGCCCTCATTCTTGTTTGCCGCGTTGTGTCGCCCGTGTTAAGGCGATTGCGCCGCTCATTCTTACTCGCCTCACCGCGCCGTTAATCGCCCGTGTGGGCGGTTACGCCACTCTCGTTCTTCTTATGGCCCCCTGCTGCCGTTAATCATGCCGTGAGCGTTGCCGCCACTCTTCTTTTGGCGTCCTGCCGCGTTGTTGCCCGTGAGCGTTGCCACTCATTCTTGTCCCTGCGCGTTAATGTCGCCGTGGCGTTGCGCCGCTCATTCTTGCTGGCCTGCACTTGCGTTAATACGCCCGCGACGTTGCCCGCCGCACTCATTCTTATGGCCTGCTTGGTGTGTCCCGTGGCGTTGCGCCGCTAATTCTTCTTATTTTGCCGTTAATCGCCGTGGGCGATTGCGCCACTCATTTTGCTGGCCTGCGCGTTATTCGCCCATTGAAGGCGTTGCCCACTCGTTCTTTATATGTGGCGCACTCCTGCTGCCGTTGATATCGCCACGGCAAGGCGTTGCCGCCACTCATTCTTATGCCCCCTGCCGTACTTACGTAAAGCGTTGCCCGCCACTCATTCTTATCGCCTCCCCTGCCTGCCGTTGTGTGTCGCCGTGGCGTTGCACTCATTCTTATCGCCTCTGCTGTTCGTCGCCCGCAAGGCGATTGCCCGCCCTGTTCTTGCCATTTTACTGCGCGTTAATGCATACGTGGCGTTGCGCGCTCATTCTTGCTGTAGCTCTGCGTTAATCGCCCGTGAGGCGTTGCCGCCCTTTCGTTCTTATGGCCCATACGCCGTTAATGTACATTAAAGGCGTTGCCGCCACTCATTCTGCTGCCAAGCACCTACGCCGTTAACCGCCATGAAACGTTACGCCCGCTGTTGGCCCCTGCACCGTTAATAGCGGCGTTGCCGCCACTCATTCTTATACGCTTTCCTGCCCATTATTACGCCCGTAAAGCGTTGCTCCTCATTCTTGTCCTTGCCCTGTCGCGCCGTTGTCGCATGAGGCGTTGCCTCACTCATTCTTGCCCCTGCTGCATTTAATCGTGTAAGCGTTGCCGCCTGTTCTTGATGCTCTGCTGCCGTTAATCGCCCGTGGGCGATTGCGTACGTCATTCTTATGTTTACTGCGCGTTAATCGCCCGTGAGCGTTGCCGCCTCATTCTTATGGCCTCCTGCTGCGCGTTAATCGCCGTAAGGCGTTGCGCCGCCTCATTCTTGGCGGCTCCCTGCGCCGTTGTCGCCGTAAGGCGTTGCCTGCATTCTTATGGCCCCTGCTGCCGTTGTCGCCAGTGGCGTTGCCGCCATTTCTTATGGCCCCTGCGCGCGTTGTTAGCGTAAAATTGCGCGCTTTATTCTTGTTGTTACGCCGTTTCGCCGTGGCGTTGCCTGGCCACTTTTATTCTTGGCCTCCTGCCTTGTCGCTTCCGTAAGGCGTTTGCCGCCCCTCGTTCTTATATGGCCCCCTGCCTTTGGTTAATCGCCGCGTTGCGTCTCATTCTTATGGCGCCCTGCGCGTTGTCGCCCGTGGGCGATTGCGCCATTCTTATATCCTTGCTCCTGCCGCGTTATTGCTTCCCGTAAGGCGATTGCCTGCCTTTCATTCTTGCTCGCCCCTGCGCGTTGATCGCCGGTGAGGCGTTGCGCCACTCATTCTTATGGCCCCCCTACGCCCATTCGCCGGCGTGGCGGTTGCATCCACTCGTCTTATGGCCCCTGCATGCGTTAATCGCCCGTAGGCGGTTGCGGCCACTCATTCTATGGCCTCCCTGCCTTGCGTTAATGTCGCCGTGATTAAGGCGGTGCGCCTCTTTTCTTGCCTGGCGTTGTTATTCGCCGTTAAGGCGGTTGCGCCACTCATTCGTTTGTTGTGGGGGTTGGTTTTTTATGGGCCCCCTGCGCGCGTTAATCGCCCGTGAGGGCGTTGCCGCCACTTCTTCCCATGTCGCCTGCGCCGTTGTTCGCCCGTAAAGCGTTGCCGCACTCATTCTTTTCGCCCCCTGCCGCCGTTAATCGCCCGTAAGGCGTTGCGACTCATTCTTATGGCCCCCCCGCCGTTAATCGCCCGTGGAGCGTTGCGCCACTCATTCTTATGTTTTTCCTCGCGGTTGTGTCGCCCGTAAGGCGGTGCGCCTCATTCTTATGGCCTCCTGCGCCGTTGTTAATCGCCCGTAAGGCGTTGCGCCGCATTCTTATGGCCTCCTGCCGCCGTTAATCGCCCGTAAGGTGCGCCGTCATTCTTATTGCCTCCTGCGCCGTTGTCGCCCGCGAGGCGTTGCCGCCTTTCATTCTTATGGCCTCCCTGCCGTTGTCGCCGTGAGGCGTTGCCGCCACTCTTGTTGCCCCCTGCTGCCGTTAATCGCCGTGGCGTTTGCGCGCCAGTTCTTCTTATGGCCTGCATGCGTTAATCGCGTTAAGGCGTTGCGCCCACTTTTTCTTATGGCCCCCCTGCGCGTTAATCGCCGTGGGCGTTGCGTTACTCATTCGCCTTAGCCCCCCTGCCGCCGTTAATCTCGCCCGTAGGCATTGCGCCGCCCTCATCTTGCCAGCCCCCTGCCGCCGTTAATCGCCCGGCAAAGGCGATTGCCGCCACTCATTCTTATATTTTACCGCGTTAGCTTCGCCATGCGTTGCCGCCACTCATTCTTGTGGCTTTGCGCCCGTTTAATCGCCGTGGGCGATTGCCGCCGCACTCATTCTTATGGCCCCCCTGCCGCAGTGTCGCCCGTCAAAGGCGGTGCGCCACTGGTCGCCTTGGCCCCCTACGCCGTTAATGGCGTGGGCGATTGCCGCCACTCATTCTTATAGCGCCCCCCTGCGCCGTTAATAATCGCCCGTAAAGGCGTTGCCTGCTCATTCTTATCGCCTCCCTGCCGCCGGTTATTCGCCCGTGGGCGATTGCCGCCACTCATTCTTATCGCCCCCCTGCCGCCGTTGTCGCCACTTTAACGTTGCGCCACTAAATTCTTATGGCCCCCCTACCGCCGTTAATCGCCCGGCAAGGCGATTGGTAGCCACTCATTCTTATGGCCCCCCCTGCCGCCGTTAATCGCCCATTAAAGGCGATTGCCGCCACTCATTCTTATGGCCTCCTGCTGCGCCGTTAATAAGCCATTAAGGCGTTGCCGCCACTCATTCTGCGGCCCCCTGCCGCCGTTAAATGCCCGTGAGCGATTACCGCCACTCATTCTTATCTCCCTGCCGCCACCGTTGTCGCCCATAAGGCGGTGCCGCCACTTCCTGTATCGCCTCCCCTGCCGCAGACCCATCACCATTGAAGAGCGATTACGCCACCTCATTAGCCGCGGCTTTACCGCCGTTAATCGCCCGTAAGTACTCTCACTATTCTTATAGCTTTCCCCTGCGCCGTTAATACGCCCGTAAAGCGTTACGCCCACTCATTCTTATAGCCTCCCTGCGCGTTATTCGCCCGCCGGGCGTTACCGCCACTCATTCTTACCATTTACCGCCGTTAATCGCGCTAAAGGCGTTTGCGCCACTCATTCTTATGGCCCCCCTGCCGCGTTAATCAACCGTAAAGCGTTGCCGCCACTCATTCTTATCGCCTCCCTGCCGCCGTTGACTTCGCCCGTAAAGGCGTTACGCCACTCATTCTTATCGCCCCCCCTGTCATGGTTAATCGCCTGAGCGATTGCCGCCACTCATTCTTATAGCCCCCCCTGCACCGTTATTCGCCCGTGAGCGTTGCACCTCATTAACGCCCAGCCCCCCACCACGCCGTTAATAAGCCGTAAAGCGTTGCCGCCTCCATTCTTGCCCCCCTGCGCCATTTAATGCCGTGAGCGTTGCCGCCACTCATTCTTATAGCCCCCCTACCGCCGTTGTCGCCCGTAGGCGGTGCCGCCACTCATTCTTATGGCCCCCTGCGCCGTTAATCGCCACGTGAAGGCGATTGCGCCACTCATTCTTATCTCTTTCCTGCCGCCGTTATTCGCCCGTAAGGCGATTGCCGCCACTCATTCTTATCGCCCCCACTGCGCATGAATTAATCGCCGTAAGGCGATTGCCGCCACTCATTCTTATGGCCCCCTACTGCCCGTTAATCGCCGGGCGTTGTCGCCACTCATTCTTATGGCCCCCTGCCGTAGATTGTCGCCCGTGAGCGTTGCCGCCACTCATTCTTCCTGGCCTCCTGCCGTTAATCGCCGGCAGGCTGGGTGCCGCCACTCATTCTTATGGCCCACCCGCCGTTAAATGCCGTAAAGGCGTTACGCCTCCCATTGCCTCCTTTCCCTGCTGCCGTTAATCGCCCGCCGGGCGATTGCCGCCACTCATTACCTGCTCCCCTGCCGCCGTTAATCGCCCGTAAGGCGATTGCCGCCACTTTCATTATTATGGCCCCCCCTGCGCCCATTTTGTCGCCCGTAAACGTTGCCTCCCTTATGGCCTCCCTGCCGCCGTTAATCACCCGTAAGGCGGTGCGCCACTCACCCTGGCACTCCTGCATGGTTAATGGCCGCAAGCGTTTGCCGCCACTCATTCTGCGGCCCCACGCGCTGTCGCCCGTAGGCGATTGCCGCCACTCATTCTTATATTTTACTCTGCCGTTAATCGGCCGTGAGGCGATTGCCGCCCTCATTCTTATCGCTTATCCTGCCGCCGTTGTTAAGCGTAAGGCGGTGCATACTCATTCTTATCGCCCCTGTCGCCGTTAATCGCCCGCCAGGCGATTGCCGCCACTCATTCTTATAGCCCCCTGCACGCCGTTAATCGCCCGCAGGCGATTGCCGCCACTTCATTCTTATCGCCTCCCCTGCCGCCGTTAATCGCCCACGTAAAACGTGCGCACTCATTCTTGCTCGCCTCCCCTGCCGCCGTTAATCGCCCGCCGGCGTTGCCGCCACTTTCATTCTTATGGCCCCCTGCCGCCGTGTCGCCGCAAGAGCGATTGCCACCGCTCATTCTTCGCGGCCTCCCCTGCTGCCGCCGTTAATCGCCCGTGAGCGTTGCATCACTCATTCTTATAGCCTCCTGCCGCCGTTAATCGCCCGTAAAGCGTTATATTCATTCTTATGGCCCCCCCTGCCGCCGTTAATCGCCCGCCAAGGCGATTGCCGCCCACTCATTCTTATAGCCCCCTGCCGCCGTTAATCGCCATTAACGATTGCGCCCACTCATTCTTATGGCCTCCTGCATGGGTGTCGCCCGTAAAGGCGATTGCCGCCATCATTCTTGCCAGCCCCCCTGCCGCCGTTAATCGCCCGTAAAACGTTGCCGCCACTATTCTTATAGCTCCCTGCGCCGTTAATCGCCGTAAAGGCGGTGCGCCTCAGCTGCCCGCAAGCCCCCTGCGCGGTGGCCGCCCGTAAGCGTTACGCCCTCATTCTTATAGCCCCCTGCCGCCGTTAATCGCCCGTGAAGCATTGCCGCCACACTTTCATTCTTATAGCCCCCCTACCGCCGTTAATCGCCCGTAAGGCGTTGCCGCCCTTCATTCTTATGGCCCCCCTGCGCCGTTAATGTCGCCGTGGGCGATTGCCGCCACTCATTATTATGGCCCCCTGCCGCCGTTATTCGCCCGTCAAAACGTTTGCTCCCCACTCATTCTTACCGGCCCCCTGCGCCGTTGACCTTCACGTAAGGCGATTGCCGCCACTTTCATTCTTATGGCCCCCTACCGCCCGTTGTCGCCGTAAGGCGGTGCGCCACTCATTCTTGTTGCCTCCCTACGCCGTTAATCGCCGTAATGAATTGCGCCACTCATTCTTATCGCCCCTCTGCCGTTAATCGCCCGCGAAGCGTTACGCCACTTTCATCTGTAAGCTCCCCTGCGCCGTTAATCGCCGTGGCGTTGCCTGCCCCATTCTTACTGACCCCTGCGCCCGTTATTCGCCCAGCAAAAGCGTTCCGCCATTTCTTATCCTTCTCCCTGCGCCCGTTAATCGCCCGTAGCGTTACCTGCTCATTCTTATGGCTTCGCCGTTGTCGCCGTAAAGCGGTGCGCCCACTCATTCTGCTCGCCTCCCTGCTGCCGTTAATCGCCCGTGAGCGATTGCCGCCACTCATTCTTGCTCGCCTCCTGCACCGTTAATCGCCCGTAAAGGCGATTGCCGCCACTCGTCGCCTGTTTACCGCCGTTAATCGCCCGTAAGGCGATTGCCGCCACTCTTTCTTTGGCCTCCTGCGCCGTTAATCGCCCGTAAGCGATTGCCGCCACTTCATTCTTATGGCGCCTGCGTATTGTTCCATGCGCTACTCCTTGTTTCTTATGGCCCCCCTGCATGGTGTCGCCCGTAAAGGCGATTGCCGCCACTGTTCTTATGGCCTCTGCCGTTAATCGCCCGTAAGGCGGTGCCGCCACTCATTCTTATGGCCACCCTGCTGCGCCGTTAATCGCCCGTAAAGCGTTACGCCACTCATTCTTATGGCCCCCTGCCGCCGTTAATCGCCCGTAAGGCGATTGCCGCCACTTCATTCTGTTAGCCCCCTGCCGCCGTTAATCGCCCGTAGGCGTTGCGCACTCATTCTTATATTTCCCTGCGCCGTTAATCGCCGTAGGCGATTGCGCCACTCATTATTGCCCCTGCGCCGTTAATCGCCCGTAGGCGTGCCGCCACTCATTCTTATGGCCCCTGCCGCGTTATCGCCGGTAAAGGCGATTGCCGCCACTCATTCTTATGGCCCCCTGCCGCCGTTATTTCTTGCAGGCGATTGCCGCCACTCATTCTTTGGCCCCCACGCCGTTAATGCGTAGAGCGTTGCCGCCTGCTTCTTATCGCCTCCCCTGCCGCCGTTAATCGCCCGTAAAGAGCGTTGCGCCACTCATTCTTGCCAGCCCCCTGCGCGTTTATCGCCCGTAAGGCGTGCCGCCACTCATTCTTATGGCCCCTACCGCCGTTATCGCCGTAAAGGCGTTGCCGCCACTCATTCTTATGGCCTCCTGCCGCCGTTAATCGCGTAAGCGTTGCGCCACTCATTCTTATGGCCCCTGCGCGTTAATCTCGCCGCGGGCGTTGCCGCCACTCATTCTTGTATTTTACCGCCGTTAATGCCGTGGCGTTATGCATACTCATTCTTATGGCCCCCCTGCGTTAATCGCCCGTGAGGCGTTGCCGCCTCATTCTTGCCGGCACTCCCTGCACGCGTTAATACGCCCGTAAAGGCGTTGCCGCCACTCATTCTTATGGCCCCCTGCCGTTAATCGCCCGTCAAGCGTTGCCGCCACTCATTCTTATCGCCTCCCTGCCGCCGTTAATCGCCCGTAAAGCGTTGCCGCCACTCATTCTTATCGCCTCCTGCCGCGTTAATCGCCCGTAAGCGTTTCGCCCTCATTCTGGCCCCCTGCACCGTTAATCGCTTCCGTAAAGCGTTGCGCCCTCATTCTTATGGCCCCCTGCGCGTTGACCGTCCCGTAAGGCGTTGCCGCCACTCATTCTTAGCTTCCGCCGTTAATCGCCCGTGAGGCGATTGCCGCCACTCATTCTTATGGCCCCCTGCGCGTTAATCGCCCGTAAGGCGATTTCGCCACTCATTCTTGGCCCCCTGCGCCGTTAATCGCCCGTAAAGGCGATTGCGCCCACTCATTCTTATGGCCCCCTGCCGCCGTTATTCGCCCGTAAGGCGTTGCCGCCACTCATTCTTGCAGCCCCCTGCCGCCATTAGTCGCCGTAAGCGATTGCCGCCACTCATTCTTATGGCCCCTGCCGCCGTTAATCGCCGTAAGGCGATTGCCGCCACTCATTCTTATGGCCCCCCTACGCCGTTAATGGCCCGTAAGGCGTTGCGCCACTCTTCTTATAGCTCACTGCCGCCGTTATTGGCCGCCCGGCGGTGCCGCCACTCATTCTTATCGCCTCCCTGCCGCCGTTATTCGCCCGTAAGGCGATTGCCGCCCTCATTCTTATCGTCCCCCTGCCGCCGTTAATCGCCCGTAAGGCGATTGCCGCCACTCATTCCTTATGGCCCCCCTACGCCGTTAATCGCCCGTAAGGCGATTGTCGCCACTCATTCTTGGCCCCCTGCCGCCGTTGTCGCCCGTGGGCGGTGCGCCACTCATTCTTGGCCCCCTGCCGCCGTTTCGCCCGTAAGGCGTTGCGCCACTCATTCTTATGGCCCCCTGCCGCCGTTAATTGCCCGTAAAGGCGTTACCGCCACTCATTCTTATCGCCTCCCCTGCCGCCGTTAATCGCCCATAAGGCGATTGCCGCCACTGTTCTTATCGCCTCCCCTGCCGCCGTTAATCGCCCGTAAGGCGGTTCCGCCACTCATTCTTATGGCCCCCTGCCGCCGTTAATCGCCGTGGGCGATTGCCTCCACTCATTCTTATGGCCCCCTGCCGCCGTTAATCGCCCGTGAGCGATTGCCCCGCACTCATTCTTATGGCCTCCCCTGCCGCCGTTATTCGCCCGTAAGGCGTTACATACTCATTCTTATAGCCCCCTGCCGCCGTTGTCGCCGTAAGCATTGCACCACTCATTCTTATAGCCCCCTGCCGCCGTTATCGCCCGATCGTGCCTCTTTATTCTTGCCTTCCCCTGCACCGTTAATCGCCGTAAACGTGCCGCACTCATTCTTATGCCTCCCTGCCGCCGTTATTCGCCCGTAAAGCGTTGCGCCTCTTCTTATTCGCCTCCCTGCCGCGTTAATCGCCAGTAAGGCGTTGCGCCACTATTCTTATCGCCTCCCTGCGCGTTGTCGCCCGTAAAGCGTTGCACGCCACTCATTCTTATGCCCCCCCTGCCGCCGTTAATCGCCCGTAGGCGTTGCGCACTCATTCTTATAGCCTCCTGCCGCCGTTAATCGCCCGTGGGCGGTGCCGCCACTCATTCTTATGGCCTCCTGCCGCGTTTTCGCCCGTAAGGCGTTTTGCCCCTCATTTTGCTGCCGTTAATCGCCCGTGAGCGATTGCCGCCACTCATTCTTGTGGCCCCCTGCGCCGTTAATCGCCCGTAAGCGTTACGCGCACTCATTCTTATCGCCTCCCCTGCTCGCCGTTATTTCGCCCGTGAAGCATTGCGCCACTCATTCTTACGCCCCCTGTCGCCGTTAATCGCCCGTAAAGGCATTTTGCCCTGCCGCCTTTATCGCCCGTAAAGCGTTACGCGCCTACTCCATTCTTATGGCCCCCCCTGCGGCACGTGTCGCCCGTAAAGCGTTGCCGCCACTTTCATTCTTATGCCCTCCTGCGCCGTTAATCGCCGTAGGCGTTGCCGCCACTCATTCTTATGGCCCCCCTACCCGCCGTTAATACGCCCGTAAGGCGTTACGCCCTCATTCTTATGGCCTCCCTGCCGCCGTTAATATGCCCGTAAGGCGATTGCCGCCACTCATTCTTATGGCCCCCTGCCGTTAATCGCCCGTAAGGCGTTGCAGCCACTCATTCTTATAGCCCCTGCCGCCGTGTCGCCCGTAAAACGTTGCCGCCACTGTTCTCTTTTCGCCCGTGTAGCCGTAAGCGTTACCGTTTCATTCTTATCGCCTCCCTACGCGTTATCGCCGTAAAGAGAATTGCGCCCTCATTCTTATAGCCTCCCCTGCGTTATCGCCCGTTAAGCGTGCCGCCCACTCATTCTTATAGCACCCCCTGCCGCCGTGTGGCCGTAAGGCGGTTACGCCACTATTCTATAGCCTCCCTGCGCCGTTGTCGCCCGTAAGGCGTTGCGCCATTTCTTGTTTAGGTTGCCGCCGTTGTCGCCCGTGGCGGTGCCGCACTGGCTGGGCCCCCCTGCCGCCAGGTGTCGCCCGTAGGCGTTTGCCGCCCACTCATTCTTGTATTTTCCGCCGCCGTTAATCGCCCGTCAGGCGGTGCCGCTATTCTTATAGCCTCCTGCTGCGCGTTATTCGCCCGTGAGCGATTGCCGCCCTCGTCTTATCGCCCCCTGTCGCCGTTGTCGCCCGCTAGGCGTTACCCACCACTCATTCTTGTGGCCCCCCTGCCGCCGTTATCGCCCGTAAGGCGTTGCCGCCACTCATTCTTATGGCCTCTGCCGCGTTATCGCCCGTAAAGCGTTGCGCCACCACTCGTCGCCTTTCCCTGCGTTAATTCGCCGGTAAGGCGGTTGCGCCACTCATTCTTATGGCACTCCCCTGCGCGTTATTGCATCCTGCAAGGCGATTGCGCCACTCATTCTTATGGCCCCTGCGCCGTTAATCTCCCGTAAGGCGATTGCCGCCACTCATTCTCATCGCCTCCTGCCGCCGTTGTTCGCCCGTGGTATTGCCGCCACTCATTCTTATCGCCCCTGCATGGTGTGTCGCCCGTGAGCGATTGCCGCCACTCATTCTTATGGTCCCCCTACCGCCGTTAATCGCCGTAAAGACGTTGCCGCCACGTTCTGCCTTCCTGCGTGGGGTATTGCGTAGGCGTTGCCGCCACTCATTCTATGGCCCTCCTGCCGCCGTTGTCGCCGTAAAAGCGTTGCCGCCACCATTCTTATGGCCCCCCTGCGCCGTTAATGGCCGTTGGTTGCCGCCACTCATTCTTGTCGCGTTGCGTTTCCTGTAAGGCGGTTCCGCTTATTCTTTATGGCCTCACTGCTGCCGTTTCGCGCGTGGCGTTGTGCCACTCATTCTTTTGGCACCTGCCGCCGTTAATCGCCCGTAAGGCGATTGCCGCCACTCATTCTTATGGCCTCCCTGCTGCGTTAATCGCCACGCATCTTCATTCTTGCCCTGCGCATGCGTTATTCGTCGTGAGCGATGCGCCACTTGCTCCCTGCCGCCGTTCATCCTGCCGTGAGCGTTGCCGCCACTTTCATTCTTACCCTGCTGCCGTTAATCGCCCGTAGCGTTACGCCACTACATTGCCCATAGCCTCCCCACGCGTTAATAAGCCCGTGGCGATTACGCCACTTTCATTATTGCCGGCTTCCTGCGCCGTTGCCGCCCGTAAGCGTTGCGCGCTCTATATTTTACGCGTTTAATATTACGTAAAGGCGTTACGCCTCTGGTGCCCCCCCTGCCGCGGTAAATCGCCCGTAAGGCGTTTGCCGCCACTCATTACCATCAGCCCTGCACTTAATTATTCGCCCGTAAAGCGTTGCGCCACTCATTCTTATCGCCCCTGTCGCCGTTAAATCGCCCGCCAAAGCGGGTGCCGCCATTCTTCTGGCTTTTCCCTGCCGCCTTAATCGCCCACGTGAGGCGTTGCCTTCCCTCATTCTTGTGTTTACCGCCGTTAATAAGCCAGGCGATTGCGCGCCACTCATTCTTGCGGCCCCCTGCCGTTGTCGCGCCGTGAAGGGATTGCCTCATTTTTATTGCCCAGTTAATCGCCCGTGCGGCGTTGCGTTTTTTAGCCGCCTGGCCGTAAATGTTGGAGCGTTGCATACTCATTTCTTATGGCCCCCTGTGCTTGCGTTATTAGCCGTGGTGTTGCCGCCACTATTGCTTATGGCACCCCTGCCGCCGTTGTCGCCCGTAGAGCGGTTGCGCTGGCCACTCATTCTTGTCGCTTCTGCGCGGGCCTTCGCCGTGGGCGTTGCTGGCCACTTTATTCTTATGGCTTTTTCGCCGTTAATCGCCCGTGGGCGGTTGCATACTCGTTTTTGTGTTTTGCCGTTAATCGCGCACGTGGGCGTTGCGCGCACTCATTCTTATGGCCTCCTGCGCCGTTATTCGCCCGTAAGGCGATTGCACCACTCATTATGGCCTCTGCCGCCGTTAATCGCCGTGAAGCGTTCCGCCACTGTTCTTATGGCCCCCCCTGCCGTTTCGCATGGCGATCCGCCATTTCATTTAGCCCCCTGCGTTGTTGTCGCCGTAAAGCGTTGCGCCACTCATTCTTATAGCCTTCCTGCCGTTGTCGCCTTAGCGTTGCCTCTATTTCTGTAGCCCCCTGCGCGTTGTCGCGTGAAGCGTTACGCCGCTTTGTTCTTGTGGCTCCTGCACCGTTGTCGCCCGTAAAGCGTGCGCATCTGTTCTTATGGGTTTGTTGGGTTTTGGTGGCCCCCCTGCGCGTTAATCGCCACTAGTAAGCGTTGCCTCCCCACTCATTCTTATGGCCTCCCTGCGCCCGTTGTTGCCCGTGAGCGATTGCGCCACTCATTCTTATGGCCTTTCCTGCGCGCGTTAATCGCCGTAACGCCCACTCATTCTTGTGGCCCCTGCGCGTGTCACGCCCGTGGCGTTGCCGCCACTCATTCTTCCATGGCCCCCCTGCCGCCGTTGTCGCCCGTAAAGGCGTGCCGCCATCATTCTTATGGCCCCCTGCCGCCGTTGTCATCAACGTAAAGCGGCGTGCACCTTTTCATCGCCCCCTGCCCCGTTGTTCGCCCGTAAAGGCGATTCCGCCGCCACTCATTCTTATAGCCCCCTGCTCCGTTAATCGCCCGTGGCGTTCGCCACTCATTCTTATGGCCCCCCTGCGCCGTTAATCGCCCGTAAAGCGTTGCGCCACTCATTCTTATGGCCCCTGCGCCGTTAATCGCCCGTGGTGCGCCACTCATTCTTATGGCCCCCTGCCGCCGTTAATCGCCCGTGGGCGTTGCGCCACTTTCATTCTTATGTGCTCCCTGCCGCCGTTAATCGCCCGTAGGCGTTACCGCCACTCATTCTTATGGCCCCCCCTGCGCCGTTAATCGCCCGTGAGCGTTGCCGCCACTCATTCCTGGTCCCCTGCCGCGTTGATCTTCGCCGGCGTTGCCTGCATTCTTATAGGCACTCCCTACCGCGGTTAATCGCCCGTAAGCGTGCCGCCACTCATTCTTACTGGCCCCCTGCCGCCGTTAATCGCCCGTAAAGCGTTGCGCCACTCATTCTTATGCCCCCTGCCGCCGTTAATCGCCGCCTTAAACGTTACGGCACTCATTCTTATGGCCCCCTACCGCCGTTAATCGCCCGTAAGGCGTTGCGCCACTCATTCTTATGGCCTCCCCTGCCGCCGTTATGTCGGCCGAAGCGTTGCGCCACTCATTCTTATCCTCCCTGCCGCCGTTAATCGCCCGTAAGGCGATTCCGCCACTCATTCTTATGGCCCCCTGCCGTTAATCGCCCGTAAGGCGGTTGCCTCCACTCATTCTTATGGCCTCCCCTGCGCGTTAATCGCCCGTGAGCGTTGCGCCTCGTTGCTTATGGCCTCCCCGCACGCCGTTGTCGCCCGTAAAGCATTTCCGCCACTCATTCTTATGGCCCCCACTGCGCGTTAATCGCCCGTAAGCGTTGCCGCCCACTATTCTTATAGCCCCCTCCGCCGTTAATGTCGCCCGTAAAGGCGTTACGCCACTTTCATTCTTGCCGGCTCCCTGCCGCCGTTATTGCCGCCAGTGAATTTCCGCCCACTCATTCTTATTTGCGCGTTAATCGCCCGTAAAGGCGTTACGCCACCATTCTTTATTGCCCTGCCGCGGTTTCGCCCGTAAGGCGTTACCGCCACTCGTTTATGGCCCCCCTGCCGCCGTTAATCGCCGTGTTGCCGCCACTTTTTATCTTTCCGCCGTTAATCGCCGTGGCGTTGCCGCACTCATTCTTATCGCCCCCTGCCGCCGTTAATCGCTGCGGGCGTTGCCGCCACTCATTCTTATGCGCCCTGCGCGACTAATCGCCCGTAGGCGATTGCCGCCCATTCTTGTATTTCCCCCTGCCGCTATTCGCTCGTCGGCGTTGCGCCACTCATTCTTATAGCCCCCCTGCCGCGTTAATTGCCCGTAGGCGTTGCCCGCCCACTCATTCTTATAGCCCCCTGCCGCCGTTAATCGCCCGTAAAGCGTTTGCGCCACTCATTCTTATGGCCCCCTGCGCCGTTTCGCCGTAGGCGTTACGCCTCATTCTGCCCCCCCTGCGCCGTTGTTCGCCCGTAAGGTAATTGCCGCCACTCATTCTTATGGCCCCCCTGCCGCCGTTAATCGCCCGTAGGGCGTTGCCGCCACTCATTCTTATGGCCCCCTGCGCCGTTAATCGCCCGTAAAGCGTTGCCGCCACTCATTCTTTCTGCGCCCGTTATTCGCCCGTGAGCGTTGCCGCCACTCATTCTTATGGCCCCCCTGCCGCCGTTAATTCGCCCGTGAGCGATTGCCGCCACTCATTCTTATGGCCTCCCTGCGCCGTTAATCGCCCGTAAGGCGATTGCGCCACTCATTCACCTGCCCGCGTTTCGCCGTAGGCGGTGCCGCCACTCATTCTTGTCGCCCCCTGCCCCGTTAATCGCCCGTAAAGCGTGCCACCACCATTCTTATCGCCTCCCCTGCACGCGTTAATCGCCCGTGGTGCCGCCACTCATTCTTATAGCCCCCTGCACGCCGTATCGCCCGTAAAGCGTTGCGCCACTCATTCTTATAGCCCCCTGCCGCCGTTGTCGCCGTAAAGGCGTTGCCGCCACTTTCATTCTTATCGCCTCCCTGCCGCCGTTAATCGCCCGTAAGGCGATTGCCACTCATTCTTATGGCCCCTGCCGCCGTTAATCGCCCGTAAAGCGTTGCGCCACTCATTCTTGGCCCCCTGCGCCGTTAATAAGCCGTAGGCGTTGCGCCACTCATTCTTATGGCCCCCTGCCGCCGTTAATCGCCCGTAGGCGATTGCCGCCACTCATTCTTATGGCCCCTGCGCCGTTAATCGCCGTAAGGCGTTGCCGCCACTCATTCTTATGGCCTCCCTGCCGCCGTTAATCGCCGTGAAAGGCGTTGCGCCGCCACTCATTCTCCTTGGCCCCCTGCGCCGTTATCGCCCGTAGGCGTTGCCGCCACTCATTCTTATAGCCTCCCTGCCGCCGTTAATCGCCCGTAAGGCGTTGCGCCACCATTCTTATAGCCTCCCTGCCGCCGTTTCGCCGTAAGGCGTTGCCGCCACTCATTCTTATGGCCCCCCTGCCGCCGTTAATCGCCCGTAAGGCGTTGCCGCCACTCATTCTTATGGCCTCCCTGCATGCGTTAATCGCCCGTAAAGCGTTGCGCCACTCATTCTTATAGGCCCCCTGCGCCGTTAATCGCCCGTAAAGGCGTTGCCGCCACTCATTCTTATGGCCCCTGCCGCCGTTAATCGCCGTTGAAGCGTTGCCGCCACTTCTTATGGCCTCCTGCTGCCGTTAATCGCCCGTAAGGCGTTGCCGCCACTCATTCTTATCGCCTCCCTGCGCCGTTAATCGCCGTAAGGCGATTGCGCCACTCATTCTTATGGCCCCCCTGCCGCCGTTAATCGCCACGTAAGGCGTTGCCCACTCATTCTTATGGCCTCCCTGCGCGTTATCGCCGTAAGGCGTTGCCGCCACCATTCTTATGGCCTCCCCTGCCGCCGTTAATCGCCCGTAAGGCGTTGCGCCACTCATTCTTATGGCCCCCTGCCGCGTTAATCGCCGTAAAGGCGTTGCCGCCACTCATTCTTAAGCCCCCTGCGCCGTTAATCGCCCGTAAGCGTTGCGCCACTCATTCTTATCGCCTCCCTGCCGCCGTTAATCGCCCGTCAAGGCGTTGCGCCCACTCATTCTTATGAGCCCCCCCTGCGCGTTAATCGCCCGTGAGGCATACTCATTCTTATGGCCCCCCTGCGCCGTTAATCGCCCGTAAGCGTTGCGCCACTCATTCTTGCCAGCCCCTGCCGCGTTAATCGCCCGTAAGGCGTTGCGCCACTCATTCTTATGGCCTCCCTGCGCCGTTAATCGCCGTAAGGCGTTGCCGCCACTCATTCTTATGGCCCCCTCGCGTTATCGCCCGTAAAGCGTGCCACCACTCATTCTTGTTGCCTCTACCGCCGTTAATCCGTGAAGTTGCCGCCACTCATTCTTATAGCCCCCCTGCGCCGTTAATCGCCGTAAGCGTTGCCGCCACTCATTCTTATGGCCCCCTGCCGCCGTTAATCGCCGTAAGCGATTGCGCCACTCATTCTTATGGCCCCCCTGCGGCCGTTAATCGCCCGTAAGGCGTTGCGCCACTCATTCTTATGGCCCCCCTGCGGCCGTTAATCGCCCGTAAGGCGTTGCCGCCACTCATTCTTATGGCCTCCCTGCCGCCGTTGTTCGCCCGTAAGGCGTTGCCGCCACTCTTCTTATCGCCCCCTGCGCCGTTAATCGCCCGTAAGGCGTTGCATCACTCATTCTTATAGCCCCCACCGCCGTTAATCGCCCGTAAGGCGTTGCCGCCACTCATTCTTATGGCCCCCCTGCCGCCGTTATCGCCGTAAAGCGTTGCACTCATTCTTGCCTGCTCCCTGCGCCGTTATCGCCCGTGAAGCGTTGCCGCCCTCATTCTTATGGCCCCCCTCTGCGCGTTATCGCCCGTAAAGCGTTGCGCCACTCATTCTTATAGCCTCCCTGCCGCCGTTAATGCGCCCGTAAAGCGTTGCGCCCTCATTCTTATGGCCTCCCTGCCGCGTTAATCGCCCGTAAGGCGTTGCGCCACTCATTCTTATGGCCCCCTGCCGCCGTTAATCGCCCGTAAGGCGATTGCCGCCCTCATTCTTATGGCCCCTGCGCCGTTAATCGCCCGTAAGGCGTTACGCCACTCATTCTTATGGCCCTGCCGCCGTTATTCGCCGTAAAGCGTTGCCGCCACTCATTCTTATGGCCCCCCTGCGCGTTGTCGCCCGCAAGCGTTGCGCCCTTCATTCTTATGGCCCCCCTGCGCCGTTAATCGCCCGTAAAGCGATTGCCGCCACCATTCTTATGGCCCTCACGCGTTAGTTCGCCCGTAAGCGTTGCCGCCACTCATTCTTATCGCCCCCCTGCGCCGTTATCGCCGTGAGCGTGCCGCCACTCATTCTTGCCTCCCTGCACGCGTTAATCGCCCGTAAAGCGTTGCGCCACTCATTCTTATAGCCCCCCTGCGCCGTTGTCGCCGTAAGGCGATTGCCGCCACTCATTCTTATGGCCCCCTGCCGCCGTTAATCGCCCGTAAGGCGGTGCCGCCACTCATTCTTAAGCCCCCTGCACTTAGGTTCGCCCGTAAGGCGTTGCGCCACTCATTCTTAGCCCCCCTGCGCCGTTATCGCCCGTAAACGTTGCGCCCTCATTCTTATAGCCCCCTCCGCCGTTAATCGCCCGTAAAGCGTGCGCCCACTTCATTCTTATCGCCTCCCCTGCCGCCGTTAATCGCCCGTAAGGCGTTTCCGCCACTCATTCTTATCGCCTCCCCTGCCGCCGTTATCGCCCGTAAAAGCGTTCCGCCACTATTCTTATAGCCCCCCTGCGCCGTTATTCGCCCGTAAAGCGTTGCCGCCACTCATTCTTATGGCCCCCTGCCGTTAATCGCCCGTAAGGCGTTGCCACTCATTCTTATGCCCCCTGCCGCCGTTATCGCCCGTCAAGGCGTTACGCACTCATTCTTATGGCCCCCTGCCGTTAATCGCCCGTGAAGCGTTGCGCCACTCATTCTTATGGCCCCCCTGCCGCCGTTAATGCCCGTAAGCGTTGCCACTCATTCTTGCCCTTTTGCCGTTAATCGCCGTGGCGTTACGCCTCTCATTCTTATAGCCCCCTGCCGTTAATCGCCCGGCGTTGCCCCCACTCATTCTTATGGCCTCCCTGCGTTAATCGCCGTGAGCGTTGCGCCACTCATTCTTATGGCCCCCTGCCCCGTTATCGCCCGTAAAGCGTTGCGCCACTCATTCTTATCGCCTCCCCTGCGGGTGTCGCCCGCCCGACGTTGCCGCCACTCATTCTTATCGCCTCCTGCGCCGTTAATCGCCCGTGAGCGTTGCGCCACTCATTCTTATGGCCCCCTGCCGTTGTCGCCGTGAGCGTTGCCGCCTTTCATCTTATGGCCCCTGCCGTTAATCGCCCGTTAAGGCGTTGCCGCCACTCATTCTTATGGCCCCCTGCCGCGTTAATCGCCGCAGGCGTTGCCGCCACTCATTCTTATCGCTCCCTGCCGCCGTTAATCGCCCGTGGGCGTTGCCGCCACTCATTCTTATGGCCCCCTGCCGCCGTTAATCGCCCGTAAAGGCGTTGCGCCACTCATTCTTATGGCCCCCTGCCGCCGTTAATCGCCCGTAAGGCGTTGCCGCCACTCATTCTTATCGCCTCCCTGCCGCCGTTAATCGCCCGTAAAGGCGTTGCGCCACTCATTCTTATCGCCCCCTGCCGCCGTTAATCGCCCGTGGGCGATTGCCGCCACTCATTCTTATGGCCCCCCTGCGCCGTTAATCGCCCGTGGGCGTTGCGCCACTCATTCTTATGGCCTCTACAGTTGTCGCCCGTGAGCGATTGCCGCCACTCATTCTTATGGCCTCCCCTGCGCCGTTAATCGCCCGTAAAGCGATGCCGCCACTCATTCTTATGGCCCCCCTGCCGCCGTTAATCGCCGTAAAGCGTTGCCGCCACTCATTCTTATCGCCTCCCTGCCGCGTTAATCGCCGTGAGCGTTGCGCCACTATTCTTATGGCCCCCCTGCGCCGTTTATCGCCCGTAAGCGTTCGCCGCACCTCATTCTTTGCGCCTCCCCTGCCTGCGTTAATCGCCCGTAAGGCGTTGCGCCACTCATTCTTATGGCCTCCCTGCCGCCGTTAATCGCCCGTAAGGCGTTGCGCCACTCATTCTTATGGCCCCTGCGCCGTTAATCGCCCGTAAGGCGTTGCGCCACTCATTCTTATGGCCCCCTGCCGCGTTAATCGCCCGTAAGCGTTGCCGCCACTCATTCTTATCGCCTCCCTACGCCGTTATTCGCCCGTGAAGCGTTACGCCCACTCATTCTTATCGCCCCCTGTCGCGTTAATCGCCCGCAAGGCGTTGCCGCCCACTGTTCTTATAGCCCCTGCCGCCGTTTATCGCCCGTAAGGCGTTGCCGCCACTCATTCTTATGGCCACTCCTGCGCCCGTTAATCGCCCGTAAGGCGATTGCCGCCACTCATTCTTATCGCCTCCCTGCCGCCGTTAATCGCCTGTAAGGCGATTGCCGGCACTCATTCTTATCGCCTCCCTGCCGCCGTTAATCGCCCGTAAGGCGTTTGCCGCCACTCATTCTTATGGCCCCCCTGCCGCCGTTAATCGCCCGTAAGGCGATTGCCGCCACTCATTCTTATGGCCTCCCTGCTGCCGTTAATCGCCCGTAAGGCGATTGCCGCCACTCATTCTTATGGCCTCCCTGCCGCCGTTAATCGCCCGTAAGGCGATTGCCGCCACTCATTCTTATCGCCTCCCTGCCGCCGTTAATCGCCCGTAAGGCGATTGCCGCCACTCATTCTTATGGCCCCCCTGCCGCCGTTAATCGCCCGTAAGGCGATTGCCGCCACTCATTCTTATGGTCCCCCTGCCGCCGTTAATCGCCCATAAGGCGATTGCCGCCACTCATTCTTATGGCCCCCCTGCCGCTGTTAATCGCCCGTAAGGCGATTGCCGCCACTCATTCTTATGGCCTCCCTGCCGCCGTTAATCGCCCGTAAGGCGATTGCCGCCACTCATTCTTATGGCCTCCCTGCCGCCGTTGTCGCCCGTGAGCGTTGCCGCCACTCGCCCATGGCCCCCCTGCCGCCGTTAATCGCCCGTAAGGCGATTGCCGCCACTCATTCTTATCGCCTCCCTGCCGCCGTTATTCGCCCGTAAGGCGATTGCCGCCACTCATTCTTATCGCCCCCCTGCTGCCGTTAATCGCCCGTAAGGCGATTGCCGCCACTCATTCTTATGGCCCCCCTACCGCCGTTAATCGCCCGTAAGGCGATTGCCGCCACTCATTCTTATGGCCCCACTGCCGCCGTTAATCGCCCGTAAGGCGATTGCCGCCACTCATTCTTATGGCCTCCCTGCCGCCGTTAATCGCCCGTAAGGCGATTGCCGCCACTCATTCTTATGGCCCCCCTACCGCCGTTAATCGCCCGTAAGGCGATTGCCGCCACTTGTTCTTATGGCCCCCGTGCCGCCGTTAATCGCCCGTAAGGCGATTGCCGCCACTCATTCTTATGGCCTCCCTGCCGCCGTTAATCGCCCGTAAGGCGATTGCCGCCACTCACTCTTATGGCCTCCCTGCCGCCGTTAATCGCCCGTAAGGCGATTGCCGCCACTCATTCTTATGGCCTCCCTGCCGCCGTTAATCGCCCGTAAGGCGATTGCCGCCACTCATTCTTATGGCCCCCCTGCCGCCGTTAATCGCCCGTAAGGCGATAGCCGCCACTCATTCTTATGGCCCCCCTGCCGCCGTTAATCGCCCGTAAGGCGATTGCCGCCACTCATTCTTATCGCCTCCCTGCCGCCGTTATTCGCCCGTAAGGCGATTGCCGCCACTCATTCTTATCGCCCCCCTGTCGCCGTTAATCGCCCATAAGGCGATTGCCACCACTCATTCTTATGGCCCCCCTGCCGCCGTTAATCGCCCGTAAGGCGATTGCCGCCACTCATTCTTATGGCCCCCCTGCCGCCGTTAATCGCCCGTAAGGCGATTGCCGCCACTCATTCATATGGCCCCCCTGCCGCCGTTAATCGCCCGTAAGGCGATTGCCGCCACTCATTCTTATCGCCTCCCTGCCGCCGTTATTCGCCCGTAAGGCGATTGCCGCCACTCATTCTTATCGCCCCCCTGTCGCCGTTAATCGCCCATAATGCAATTGCCGCCACTCATTCTCATGGCCCACCTGCCGCCGTTAATCGCCCGTAAGGCGATTGCCGCCACTCATTCTTATGGCCCTCCTGCCGCCGTTAATCGCCCGTAAGGCGATTGCCGCCACTCATTCTTATGGCCCCCCTGCCGCCGTTAATCGCCCGTAAGGCGATTGCCGCCACTCATTCTTATGGCCTCCCTGCCGCCGTTAATCGCCCGTAAGGCGATTGCCGCCACTCATACTTATGGCCCCCCTGCCGCCGTTAATCGCCCGTGGCGTTACGCCCTCTTTCCTTATTTACCGCCGTTGTCGCCCGTAAGCGTTGCCGCCACTCATTCTTATGGCCCCTGCCGCCGTTATTACGCCCGTAAAAGGCGTTACGCCACTCATTCTTATGGCCCCCCCCCTGCATGGGTGTCGCCGTAAGGCAATTGCGCCGCTCGTTCTTATGGCCCCCTGCCGCCGTTAATCGCCCGTAAAGGCGGTGCACCATCATTCTTATGGCCCCCCCACGCCGTTAATCGCCCGTAAGGCGTTGCCGCCACTTTCATTCTTATGGCCCCCTGCCGCCGTTAATCGCCCGTAAGGCGTTGCCGCCACTCATTCTTATGCCCCCCTGCCGCCGTTAATCGCCCGTAAGGCGATTGCGCCACTCATTCTTATGGCCCCTGCGCCGTGTCGCCCGTAAAGGCGTTGCCGCCACTATTCTTATGGCCCCCCTACCGTTAATCGCCCGTGAGCGATTGCCGCCACTCATTCTTATGGCCCCCCTGCCGCCGTTAATCGCCCGTAAGGCGATTGCCGCCACTCATTCTTATCGCCTCCCTGCCGCCGTTATTCGCCCGTAAGGCGATTGCCGCCACTCATTCTTATCGCCACCCTGCCGCCGTTAATCGCCCGTAAGGCGATTGCCGCCACTCATTCTTATGGCCCCCTTACCGCCGTTAATCGCCCGTAAGGCGATTGCCGCCACTCATTCTTATGGCCCCCCTGCCGCCGTTAATCGCCCTTAAGGCGATTGCCGCCACTCATTCTTATCGCCTCCCTGCCGCCGTTAATCGCCCGTAAGGCGATTGCCGCCACTCATTCTTATCGCCTCCCTGCCGCCGTTAATCACCCGTAAGGCGATTGCCGCCACTCATTCTTATGGCCCCCCTGCCGCCGTTAATCGCCCGTAAGGCGATTGCCGCCACTCATTCTTATGGCCTCCCTGCCGCCGTTAATCGCCCGTAAGGCGATTGCCGCCACTCATTCTTATGGCCTCCCTGCCGCCGTTAATCGCCCGTAAGGCGATTGCCGCCACTCATTCTTATGGCCCCCCTGCCGCCGTTAATCGCCCGTAAGGCGATTGCCGCCACTCATTCTTATCGCCTCCCTGCCGCCGTTAATCGCCCGTAAGGCGATTGCCGCCACTCATTCTTATCGCCTCCCTGCCGCCGTTAATCGCCCGTAAGGCGATTGCCGCCACTCATTCTTATGGCCCCCCTGCCGCCGTTAATCGCCCGTAAGGCGATTGCCGCCACTCATTCTTATGGCCCCCCTGCCACCGTTAATCGACCGTAAGGCGATTGCCGCCACTCATTCTTATCGCCTCCCTGCCGCCGTTATTCGCCCGTAAGGCGATTGCCGCCACTCATTCTTATCGCCCCCCTGTCGCCGTTAATCGCCCATATGGCGATTGCCGCCACTCATTCTTATGGCCCCCCTGCCGCCGTTAATCGCCCGTAAGGCGATTGCCGCCACTCATTCTTATGGCCCTCCTGCCACCGTTAATACGCCCGTAAGCGTTACACGCCACTCGTTCTTATGGCCGCCCTGCCGCACTTAATCGCCCGTAAGGCGATTGCCGCCATTCATTCTTATGGCCCCTCTGCCGCCGTTAATCGCCCGTAAGGCGATTGCCGCCACTCATTCTTATCGCCCCCCTGCCGCCGTTAATCGCCCGTAAGGCGATTGCCGCCACTCATTCTTATCGCCTCCCTGCCGCCGTTAATCACCCGTAAGGCGATTGCCGCCACTCATTCTTATCGCCTCCCTGCCGCCGTTAATCGCCCGTAAGGCGATTGCCGCCACTCATTCTTATGGCCCCCCTGCCGCCGTTAATCGCCCGTAAGGCGATTGCGGCCACTCATTCTTATGGCCTCCCTGCCGCCGTTAATCGCCCGTAAGGCGATTGCCGCCACTCATTCTTATGGCCTCCCTGCCGCCGTTAATCGCCCGTAAGGCGATTGCCGCCACTCATTCTTATGGCCTCCCTGCCGCCGTTAATCGCCCGTAAGGCGATTGCCGCCACTCATTCATATCGCCCCCCTGCCGCCGTTAATCGCCCGTAAGGCGACTGCCGCCACTCATTCTTATCGCCCCCCTGCCGCCGTTAATCGCCCGTAAGGCGATTGCCGCCACTCATTCATATCGCCCCCTGCGCCGTTAATAGCCCGTGGGCGACTGCCGCCACTCATTCTTATAAGCCCCCCCTGCCTTAGATTGTCGCCGTAAGGCGTTGCCGCCACTCGTCTTATATTTACTGCCGCCGTTAATCGCCCGTAAGGCGATTGCCGCCACTCATTCTTATGGCCTCCCTGCCGCCGTTAATCGGCCGTAAGGCGATTGCCGCCACTCATTCTTATGGCCTCCCTGCCGCCGCCGTGTCGGCAGCCAAAACGTGCCGCCACTCATTCTTATGGCCTCCCCTGCCGTTGTCGCCGTAAAACGTTACGCCTCATTCTATCGCCCCCTGCGCGTTAATCGCCACGTAAAGGCGTTACGCCCACTATTCTTATGGCCCCCCTGCACGCGTTGTCGCCCGTAAAGCGTTACCGCCACTCATTCTTATGGCTCCTGCCCGCCGTTAATTGCCCGTAAAGCGATTGCCGCCACTCATTCTTATGGCCTCCCTACCGCCGTTAATCGCCCGTAAGGCGATTGCCGCCACTCATTCATATGGCCTCCCTACCGCCGTTAATCGCCCGTAAGGCGATTGCCGCCACTCATTCTTATGGCCTCCCTGCCGCCATTAATCGCCCGTAAGGCGATTGCCACCACTCATTCTTATGGCCTCCCTGCCGCCGTTAATCGCCCGTAAGGCGATTGCCGCCACTCATTCTTATGGCCTCCCTGCCGCCGTTAATCGCCGGTAAGGCGATTGCCCGCACTCATTCTTATGGCCTCACTGCCGCCGTTAATCGCCCGTAAGGCGATTGCCGCCACTCATTCTTATCGCCCCCCTGCCGCCGTTAATCGCCCGTAAGGCGATTGCCGCCACTCATTCTTATGGCCTCCCTGCCGCCGTTAATCGCCCGTAAGGCGATTGCTGCCACTCATTCTTATGGCCTCCCTGCCGCCGTTAATCGCCCGTAAGGCGATTGCCGCCTCTCATTCTTATGGCCTCCCTGCCGCCGTTAATCGCCTGTAAGGCGATTGCCGCCACTCATTCTTATGGCCCCCCTGCCGCCGTTAATCGCCCGTAAGGCGATTGCCGCCACTCATTCTTATGGCCTCCCGGCCGCCGTTAATCGCCCGTAAGGCGATTGCCGCCACTCATTCTTATCGCCTCCCTGCCGCCGTTATTCGCCCGTAAGGCGATTGCCGCCACTCATTCTTATCGCCCCCCTGTCGCCGTTAATCGCCCATAAGACGATTGCCGCCACTCATTCTTATGGCCCCCCTGCCGCCGTTAATCGCCCGTAAGGCGATTGCCGCCACTCATTCTTATGGCCCTCCTGCCGCCGTTAATCGCCCGTAAGGCGATTGCCGCCACTCATTCTTATGGCCCCCCTGCCGCCGTTAATCGCCCGTAAGGCGATTGCCGCCACTCATTCTTATGGCCTCCCTGCCGCCGTTAATCGCCCGTAAGGCGATTGCCGCCACTCATTCTTATGGCCCCCCTGCCGCCGTTAATCGCCCGTAAGGCGATTGCCGCCACTCATTCTTATGGCCCCCTGCCGCCGTTAATCGCCCGTAAGGCGATTGCCGCCACTCATTCTTATGGCCCCCTGCCGCCGTTAATCGCCCGTAAGGCGATTGCCGCCACTCATTCTTATGGCCTCCCTGCCGCCGTTAATCGCCCGTAAGGCGATTGCCGCCGCTCATTCTTATGCCCCCCTGCCGCCGTTAATCGCCCGTAAGGCGATTGCCGCCACTCATTCTTATGGCCCCCCTACCGCCGTTAATCGCCCGTAAGGCGATTGCCGCCACTCATTCTTATGGCCCCCCTGCCGCCGTTAATCGCCCGTAAGGCGATTGCCGCCACTCATTCTTATCGCCTCCCTGCCGCCATTATTCGCCCGTAAGGCGATTGCCGCCACTCATTCTTATCGCCCCCCTGCCGCCGTTAATCGCCCGTAAGGCGATTGCCGGCACTCATTCTTATGGCCCCCCTACCGCCGTTAATCGCCCGTAAGGCGATTGCCGCCACTCATTCTTATGGCCCCCCTGCCGCCGTTATTCGCCCGTAAGGCGATTGCCGCCACTCATTCTTATGGCCCCCCTGCCGCCGTTAATCACCCGTAAGGCGATTGCCGCCACTCATTCTTATGGTCCCCTTGCCGCCGTTAATCGGCCGTAAGGCGATTGCCGCCACTCATTCTTATGGCCTCCCTGCCGCCGTTAATCGCCCGTAAGGCGATTGCCGCCACTCATTCTTATGGCCCCCCTGCCGCTGTTAATCGCCCGTAAGGCGATTGCCGCCACTCATTCTTATGGCCTCCCTGCCGCCGTTAATCACCCGTAAGGCGATTTCCGCCACTCATTCTTATGGCCCCCCTGCCGCCGTTAATCACCCATAAGGCGATTGCCGCCACTCATTCTTATGGCCCCCCTGCCGCCGTTAATCGCCCGTAAGGCGATTGCCGCCACTCATTCTTATGGCCCCCCTGCCGCCGTTAATCGCCCGTAAGGCGATTGCCGCCACTCATTCTTATGGCCTCCCTGCTGCCGTTAATCGCCTGTAAGGCGATTGCCGCCACTCATTCTTATGGCCCCCCTGCCGCCGTTAATCGCCCGTAAGGCGATTGCCGCCACTCATTCATATCGCCTCCCTGCCGCCGTTAATACCCGTAAAACGGTTACCCTCATTCTTATAGCGGCCCCCCCTGCACTTCCGTTAATCGCCCGTAAGGCGATTGCCGCCACTCATTCTTATGGCTCCCCTACCGCCGTTAATCGCCCGTAAGGCGATTGCCGCCACTCATTCTTATGGCCCCCCTGCCGCCGTTAATCGCCCATAAGGCGATTGCCGCCACTCATTCTTATGGCCCTCCTGCCGCCGTTAATCGCCCGTAAGGCGATTGCCGCCACTCATTCTTATGGCCCTCTGCCGCCGTTAATCGCCCGTAAGGCGATTGCCGCCACTCAATCTTATCGCCTCCCTGCCGCCGTTAATCGCCCGTAAGGCGATTGCCGCCACTCATTCTTATGGCCCCCCTACCGCCGTTAATCGCCCGTAAGGCGATTGCCGCCACTCATTCTTATGGCCCCCCTGCCGCCGTTAATCGCCCGTAAGGCGATTGCCGCCACTCATTCTTATCGCCTCCCTGCCGCCATTATTCGCCCGTAAGGCGATTGCCGCCACTCATTCTTATCGCCCCCCTGCCGCCGTTAATCGCCCGTAAGGCGATTGCCGGCACTCATTCTTATGGCCCCCCTACCGCCGTTAATCGCCCGTAAGGCGTTGCCGCCACTACATTCTTGTGGCCCCCTGCCGCGGTTATTAGCCGTGAAGGCATTTTCATTCTTATAGCCCTCCTGCGCCCGTTAATCGCCCGTAAGCGTTGCCGCCACTCATTCTTATAGCCCCCTACGCAGGTGTCGCCCGTAAAAACGTGCCGCCACTCATTCTTATAGCACTCCCTACGCCGTTAATCGCCGTAAGCGTTACCGCCCACTTTCATTCTTATAGCCCCCCTACACCGTTAATCGCCCGTAAGGCGATTGCCGCCACTCATTCTTATCGCCTCCCTGCCGCCGTTAATCACCCGTAAGGCGATTGCCGCCACTCATTCTTATCGCCTCCCTGCCGCCGTTAATCGCCCGTAAGGCGATTGCCGCCACTCATTCTTATGGCCCCCCTGCCGCCGTTAATCGCCCGTAAGGCGATTGCCGCCACTCATTCTTATGGCCCCCCGGCCGCCGTTAATCGCCCGTAAGGCGATTGCCGCGACTCATTCTTATGGCCTCCCTGCCGCCGTTAATCGCCCGTAAGGCGATTGCCGCCACTCATTCTTATGGCCCCCCTGCCGCCGTTAATCGCCCGTAAGGCGATTGCCGCCACTCATTCTTATGGCCCCCCTGCCGCCGTTAATCGCCCGTAAGGCGATTGCCGCCCCTCATTCTTATCGCCTCACTGCCGCCGTTATTCGCCCGTAAGGCGATTGCCGCCACTCATTCTTATCGCCCCCCTGCCGCCGTTAATCGCCCGTAAGGCGATTGCCGCCACTCATTCTTATGGCCCCCCTGCCGCCGTTAATCGCCCGTAAGGCGATTGCTGCCACTCATTCTTATGGCAACCCTACCGCCGTTAATCGCCCGTAAGGCGATTGCCGCCACTCATTCTTATGGCCCCCCTGCCGCCGTTAATCGCCCGTAAGGCGATTGCCGCCACTCATTCTTATCGCCTCCCTGCCGCCGTTATTCGCCCGTAAGGCGATTGCCGCCACTCATTCTTATCGCCCCCCTGCCGCCGTTAATCGCCCGTAAGGCGATTGCCGCAACTCATTCTTATGGCCTCCCTGCCGCCGTTAATCGCCCGTAAGGCGATTGCCGCCACTCATTCTTATGACCTCCTGCATGGGTGTCGCCGTAGGCGTTGCCGCCACTCATTCTTATGGCCCCCTGCGCCGTTAATGCGCCCGTGAGCGATTGCCGCCACTCATTCTTATGGCCCCCCTGCAGCCGTTAATCGCCCGTAAGGCGATTAGTGCCACTCATTCTTATGGCCCCCCTGCCGCCGTTAATCGCCCGTAAGGCGATTGCCGCCACTCATTCTTATGGCCCCCCTGCGCCGTTAATCGCCCGCCAAGCGTTGCCGCCACTCATTCTTATGGCCCCCCTGCTGCCGTTAATCGCCCGTAAGGCGATTGCACGCCACTCATTCTTATGGCCCCCCTGCCCGTTAATCGCCCGTAAGGCGTTGCGCCACTCATTCTTATGGCCTCCCTGCGCGTTAATGCCCGTAAAGGCGATTGCGCCACTCATTCTTATGGCCCCCTGCCTGCCGTTAATAGCCCGTAAGGCGTTGCCGCCACTCATTCTTATGGCCTCTGCCGTTAATCGCCGTAGGCGTTGCACGCCACTCATTCTTATGGCCCCCCTGCGCCGTTAATCGCCCGTAAAGGCGTTGCCGCCCTCATTCTTATGGCCCTCTGCGTTAATCGCCCGTGAAGGCGTTGCCGCCACTCATTCCTTATTTCCTGCCGCCGTTAATCGCCCGTAAGGCGTTGCCGCCACTCATTCTTATAGCTCCCCGCCGTTAATCGCCGTAAGCGTTACCGCCACTCGTTATATGGCCCCCCTGCCGCCGTTAATCGCCGTAAGGCGGTGCCGCCCTCATTCTTATGGCCCCCCTGCGCCGTTAATCGCCCGTAAGGCGATTGCCGCGCTTCATTCTTATAGCCCCCCTGCCGCCGTTAATCGCCAGCAAGCGTTGCGGCCGCTCATTCTTATAGCCCCCTACGCCGTTATTCGCCCGTAAGGCGATTGCGCCGCTCATTCTTATGGCCCCCTGCCGCCGTTAATCGCCCGTAGGCGTTGCGCCGCTCATTCTTATGGCCCCCTGCTGCCGTTAATCGCCCGTAAAGGCGTTGCCGGCACTCATTCTTATGCCTCCTGCCGCCGTTAATCGCCCGTAAGGCGTTGCGCCACTCATTCTTATGGCCCCCTGCCGCCGTTAATCGCCCGTAGGCGATTGCCGCCACTCATTCTTATGGCCCCCTGCCGCCGTTAATCGCCCGTAAGGCGTTGCGCCACTCATTCTTATAGCCCCTGCGCGTTAATGGCCGTGGGCGATTGCGCCACTCATTCTTTTATCGCCTCCTGCCGTTAATCGCCCGCCAGGTGATTGCGCCACTCATTCTTATGGCCCCCCTGCCGCCGTTAATCGCCCGTAAGGCGATTGCCGCCACTCATTCTTATGGCCTCCCTGCCGCCGTTAATCGCCCGTAAAGGCGATTGCGCCCACTCATTCTTATGGCCTCCTGCCGCCGTTAATCGCCCGTAAGGCGATTGCCGCCACTCTATTATGGCCCCCCTGCCGCCGTTAATCGCCCGTAAGGCGTTGCCGCCACTCATTCTTATGGCCCCCTGCGCCGTTAATCGCCCGTTAAGGCGATTGCCGCCACTCATTCTTATCGCCTCCTGCCGCCGTTATTCGCCCGTAAGGCGTTGCCGCCACTCATTCTTATCGCCCCTGTCGCCGTTAATCGCCCGCAAGGCGATTGCCGCCACTCATTCTTATGGCCCCCTGCGGCCGTTAATCGCCCGTAAGGCGTTGCCGCCACTCATTCTTATGGCCTCCTGCGCCGTTAATCGCCCGTAAGGCGATTGCCGCCACTCATTCTTATGGCCCCCTGCCGCCGTTAATCGCCCGTGGGCGATTGCCGCCACTCATTCTTATGGCCTCCTGCCGCCGTTAATCGCCCGTGAGCGATTACGCCACTCATTCTTATGGCCCCCTGCCGCGTTTCGCCCGTGGAAGGTGCCGACTCATTCTTATGGCCCCCTGCCGCCGTTATTCGCCAGTGAGGCGATTGCCGCCACTCATTCTTATGGCCCCCCTGCGCCGTTATTCGCCCGTAAGGCGTTGCCGCCACTCATTCTTATGGCCCCCTGCTGCGCCGTTAATCGCCCGCCAAGGCGTTGCCGCCCTCATTCTTATGGCCCCCTGCCGCCGTTAATCGCCCGTGGGCGATTGCCGCCACTCATTCTTATGGCCCCCTGCGCCGTTAATCGCCCGTAAGGCGTTGCCGCCACTCATTCTTATGGCCCCCCTACCGCCGTTAATCGCCCGTAAGGCGTTGCCGCCACTCATTCTTATGGCCCCCTGCCGTTAATCGCCCGTAAGGCGGTTGCCAGCCATTCTTGGCCTCCCTGCGCGCGTTAATCGCCCGTAAGCGGTTGCCGCCACTCATTCTTATGGCCCCCTGCCCCGTTAATCGCCCGTAAGGCGATTGCCGCCACTCATTCTTATCGCCTCCCTGCGCCGTTAATCGCCCGTTAAGGCGATTGCCGCCACTCATTCTTATCGCCTCCCTGCCGCCGTTCGTT
>NW_024756621.1:0-18541 GCF_018991925.1 Homarus americanus | reverse complement strand
TAAAGCATGATACTATTAGACCACAAACTGCTATAAACCCCAATAATATACTATACTAGTGACTATAATTGTGTTACCCAATATTATACGAAATAATACTATAAAACATACTAATAAACACACTAATAGTGTATATTAGTTGACTGCCCAATCTGATGAGAAGTCCCAAAAAAAAAAAAACAACATAACAATAACCTAGAAAGAGTGTAGAGTATTTTTGTGCAAACTATTATACTAGTAGATGGTCTAAGATAACTGTATGTGAAGGAAAAGGTGTGCTCTCCACTCAAACTTTCTTTTTATGAAATCTCCTACTCCCCAGCTGAGCGGTACGCCCAATGGGAAACAAAACGTGGCACATAACACGCCGCCCGCCAGCTCTGGCTCGGTGAATAGGAATCAGTAATCGGGCGGAGTATAAACAACACCGCCGCCAATGTGCTCCTCCCATCTCTGAGGAAATCTTGCGGGCAACTTTGTATTATATTAGCATGTAATAATAATAACAATAATAATAATAATAATACTAATACTACTAATACAATAATAATAATATTAATAATAATAATAGTTAATAATAAATATGTACCATTTTATAACACATACTACCTGTAAATAGTGTATAGCCCATTATATCAATCCTATAATAGGTTAGGTCATGTAGATGGATCTAAAAGCACAGTAGTATACACACACACACACACACACACACACACACACACACACACACACACACACATTTTACACAATAATACGTTGATACATATAGATAAATAAACTAAATTAGAAACCACACGTCAGTGAAGTTATCAAATCCTCCAGTTTCCGTCTCCACCTCCTACGCCGACTCAAGTCCCTCGGTGTTCCTGCACACGAGCTCCTCAGTGTTTACACAACATTCATACTTCCCAAGCTCACCTATGCCTCCTCCACCTGGTCTTCCTCCCTAAATGCCACACAACGTAAACACCTCGAAAAAGTGCAAAAGAGGCCATGCAAGATTATTCTCTACCCTTCCTACTCCACATATCAAGAAGCGCTCAACACACTGACCCTTTAGACTCTCACTGACCATCACCACGACCTCATCTGCAAATTTGGTAAGAAGCTTCTACACCATCCCCGACACCGGCTCCTACTACCACCTGAGATCCCTAGTCCGAGAATTGCTCTTTGACACCACAACCGCATCCAGCCCAGCCCATCCGTGCACGAACTGATCGCTATAAGAACAGCCCAGTCCCAACCATTGTAAAAATTATCGATAACTTGTAATAAATCAGTGTACTCACTCCCAGTAAACACTACTCCTTGCACTGTCACTATGTTGAAATGAACTGTAGTTTGAGCTTTTCCCCAGCTAGTTATTATATGTTTTATTTGTGTCACTCATGTTACTTGTATATTATTTGTAATTCGTAACCCATTCCCCAAATATGTAACTGTATATTTTCAGTCTTCTGGCTGCCAAGCTCTTTCAATAAACCGTTAATTATTATTATTATTATTATTATTATTTATATGTTGGCCCATACCAACTCACTCCCCTGAACCCTCCTCCCCAGCCGACTATCAACAAGTTCTTGCCATAAGGTACTATCTCATTTGGCAAAGGAATGGAACCAGTGATGAATAGTGGTGAACAGTGCTTAACTCAGTGAAAAACAACTCGGCAGTTGAGTCTTACCCAAGCTAGCTAACCACCTTCACACAGTGAGGTCCCAGGTACCCAGTTATACTTCCCCTGAGACTCCACGATAGAGAGGCCTGGGCCCACACCTCACCCACTTGAATGAGTGAGTCATGTCGACCACGTGGTGTCCCCAAGATGCTACGACACCACGTAGTGAATGTTTTGCTACAGCATCATCATGTGAAGTTCCTCATAACACCATCTGTGAGGTAACTGCTACATCATCAGGCCCCTCATAACGCCATCTGTGAGGGAGTTACTACACTACGTGTCTGGTGTTTAACATCTCACCTTACATGATCTACGCGTGCAAACATTAATCTGTATGTTCACTGTGTGCTCCTTCACCTTTCTCTAATGAGGGCTTTTGTTAAACCACCAATGTATGATGTACTAAGTCATTTGTGTCCAATGTATACTTTCGAAAAGCCCTTGTTTGGGGAAGGTAGGAGAGAGTAGTCGTCATTATTGTCCAAGCCACATTATTTATGTCTATATATAAGTAATGTAGGCTGGTTTTTAAATACCTCAATCCCCTAACGGTGCCGTTTGTATATTAAGAAATACCGAAGCCATACAGTACAACACCAGCGAATATGAAGTATCACTGTAACCGGCAACTGTTACTCACTCATACCTACATACATATATAGAGTCTTTACAGAATGATAGCAGACACGAGGAAGACGAACAACAAGAGGAGAAGAGTTAGAAGAAAATCAACTTCAAGCTAAGAAGAAGAATACCAAGACATTTCCTCCAAACAAGAAAACAACACACACAATCAAGCCGACCAAACACTGAGAAACCATGGCGGAACCCAACATGCACCGGACGCTTGACCTGACTCTATCCTGCCGCATCCAGGCGAGTTGCTGCTTAAAGTCCCTCACGCAAGCGCTGTTTAGCCACTGCACCTATTCTATCCTCCTAAAATTCACTTCAATCCCCCCTGCCACTAGCATGTTATGTATGTATGTATGTATGTATGAATGAATGATAACTGCAACTTTGCGTATTAAAACTCATTACTCTTACCGAAGTAATATAGTGCGTGGTTATGTTATGTCATGTTAGGATAGATTATAAACTACATTGGGTTACATTTCGTGAGGTTCGGTGACGCTACAGGAAGTTAGGTGAGGTACCTGGAGGTTAGGTGAATGTTGACTGACTGACTGACAATTATTAGGAAGTGGTTCCAACACGTTCACGCACAACCTATACTCATACCACAAGTCCAGAATTAGAGAGGATCATGTTATTGGATATATTTTCAACGATTTACTCAGTGTCTAACCAACTCTTTAGCGATTTAAATGTGGACCTAAAATTAGGTCCGTATATTTGTTTGTCGTGGTGGTGGTGGTGGTGTGCGCCCGTCCATCAGGTTGATTAACCACCAAAACCATAAAGGGTGTGGCCCTGCTGTTTCAGGGCATACACCACATCCATGGCGGTGACGGTCTTCCTTTTTGCGTGCTCGGTGTAGGTGACGGCGTCACGGATGACGTTCTCCAGAAACACCTTGAGGACGCCGCGGGTCTCCTCGTAGATGAGGCCGGATATACGTTTAACACCTCCACGCCGAGCTAGACGACGAATGGCGGGCTTGGTGATACCCTGGATGTTGTCACGAAGCACCTTACGATGACGCTTGGCGCCACCCTTTCCAAGTCCCTTGCCTCCTTTGCCTCGTCCAGTCATGTTGTTGTGGTTGCTACTACAGGTGGTCCTGGTGTGGCTTCGCCCACGGTTTGGTGGGAGTAGGTGGCGTGCTGTGGACGCAGCGGTAGTATCGTTCATCCAAGGCCGTCCCTCCCTCTTGGAGGTGGGGCGTAGCTTGCGGATTACGCATGCGGCACTCGTGGCCAATGAGGTGGCCACTGAGGTGGAGAATGTCTGTATATAAGCCCGCCCGCCTGCCAGGCCGCCCGTATTTACTATTTCGTCGTCGAGATGGCCCGTACTAAACAGACTGCCCGCAAGTCCACTGGAGGCAAGGCTCCACGGAAGCAGCTTGCCACCAAGGCAGCTCGCAAGTCCGCCCCAGCCACCGGTGGTGTCAAGAAGCCCCATCGTTACAGGCCCGGAACCGTCGCCCTTCGTGAGATCCGTCGTTACCAGAAGAGCACAGAGCTACTCATCAGGAAGCTGCCCTTCCAGCGCCTGGTGCGTGAGATCGCCCAGGATTTCAAGACTGACCTGCGCTTCCAGTCGTCTGCCGTCATGGCTCTGCAGGAAGCCTCTGAGGCTTACCTGGTGGGTCTTTTCGAGGACACCAACCTGTGTGCCATTCACGCCAAGCGCGTTACCATCATGCCCAAGGACATCCAGCTGGCCCGGCGCATCCGCGGAGAGCGTGCTTAAGTCCTCTTCCTTGGGGAAAAAGAAAAAGCACAACAAAACCTACCAGACATCTATAACTCGGCCCTTCTCAGGGCCAAAGAACTGTTCTGAAGATAATTTTCATGACAATCGAAATGGTTGGTGGTAGGAGAGCGTTAATTTCGGTTACCCAAATCGCCTAACGGTAAGTTGGTAACATTCGTGCAGGCACGAATGTATAGTAGGTCATCAATTCGGGAGGTGGGTGGGTGCAACAAACAAGAGCTAGTAACAAATAAATGTATAAAGAATAAGTAAGTAAATAAATAAATAAAATAAAAGAAAATACAATAAAATACAATAAAATAAAATAAATTGTTTACATGAAATAGGCGTGCTGCAAACATGAAATGAAGCCCAAACACACTCCATGTATGTCACTTTGCAGTGGGTGTAAAAGTACTCCACGCAGAATTTATTTATTTATTTATTATGTTTCGATTTAGTCCGGTTTCTACGCCAATAGAGAATGCAGATTATTATAATTTTTTTTTTATTTATTTCCCTCTCAATATATCACTGTCGGTAACTGTCTCTTTAACATGTAACTGTGGCTCCGATGGAGCCGATTAAGTTGTAGTAGTGGGATGGCGTGTTTGTTGTGCACAAGTAACCTCTTACTTGGAAGAGGTGTACTTGGTGACAGCCTTGGTGCCCTCAGACACGGCATGCTTGGCCAGTTCACCGGGCAGCAAGAGTCGGACAGCTGTCTGGATTTCCCGACTTGTAATGGTGGAGCGTTTGTTGTAGTGCGCCAGGCGGGAAGCCTCGGCAGCGATGCGCTCGAAGATGTCGTTCACGAAAGAGTTCATGATGGACATAGCTTTGGAGGAGACTCCTGTGTCGGGGTGCACTTGCTTCAGTACCTTGTAGATGTAGATGCTGTAGCTTTCCTTCCTCCTGCGCTTCTTCTTCTTGTCACCCTTGGCAATGGCCTTCTGGGCCTTTCCAGCCTTCTTGGCAGCCTTTCCGGAAGTTTTGGGAGGCATGGCGGCACAGTTACTCGTGGCGCGGAGCGAGAGAATTGAAAACTGGCCCGACTAACTTTTCCTTATATACCGAGCGGGCCGCTCAGGATCAGACTGGCTGCAGCTACGGCTCTCTTACATTGGTTGGGTCCGCGAGACGGCCACCTGGCCTGATCCTGAGCTTGGTATAAAAGACCAAGGTGGCGGGCGGAAATTTAACTCCTATCACGAAAAGCAGCAGCAGCAACATGTCAGGACGCGGCAAGGGAGGCAAGGTGAAGGGCAAGTCAAAGTCCCGTTCTAGCAGGGCCGGACTCCAGTTCCCCGTGGGTAGGATCCACCGTCTCTTGCGTAAAGGCAACTATGCTGAGCGTGTTGGTGCAGGTGCACCTGTGTACCTTGCAGCCGTCATGGAGTACCTGGCAGCAGAAGTGCTCGAGCTGGCCGGTAACGCCGCCCGCGACAACAAGAAGACCCGCATTATCCCGCGTCATCTTCAGCTTGCCATTCGCAATGACGAGGAGCTGAACAAGCTCCTGTCTGGAGTCACCATTGCCCAAGGGGGTGTCCTTCCTAACATCCAAGCTGTGCTCCTCCCCAAGAAGACAGAGAAGAAATAAGAACCCAAGGTTCGTTCACACAAGACAACCTAACCAAACAGGCTCCTTTCGGAGCCACAGGATATCACTTAAAGAGAGAAATATACGACATCAACGTTTTGCAGGATAACACTCTATTTTACGTGTAATTAGCATAGTAATGTGGAAATTGAGTGAAAATGTTTTAGAATGGTGTAGATGTGAAGGGGTACTGCGGGGGCCTGGGGTGGGGGACTTAAACGGGACTTAGAAGGGCGCAAGAAGCAGCAGGAGCCAGGGAGGCGACCTTATTTTCACTCTGGTTCATTGACAGTACACATTTACCAGCAGCATACATTGGAGTCATATTGTAATTGTAGACTAATCAGTGTGGGCTAGCTAGCCAATTTGGGATAAACAGCAAGAATGTAATGTCCTCAATGAAGTAATGACATAGTTCAAGATACAATAAGTGAGGTGGCCTGAAGTCTTTGACAGTGTCACATTCAATAATATAGTGCTTTAAAGGTGTATCACAAAGTTTACATGCTGAGTGTTCCGGTATGGGCACAGCGTGACTAACTTGCCAGATGTGTCTGTATCCTAACCTAATTCTGGCCACGACTACATCACACAGGCAGGCAGGAGCAAGTTGTTTGGACACTATTCCTAGCCCCCTTGGTCCCTGTTCACCTACCTACTGTAGCAGTAAGTAGGTACCTGTTGTAAATCGAAAGGTTGCGAATTCGTATTCAGGGAAAGTTGTTGGAGCTTCTAAACTTGAACTGACACAATCCGAGGAGTGGTGACCCGAGGATCACAGACACTATCTCTCCCTTCCTAACCTCCTGCTCCTTCCTCTGTCCTCCCCAAATTGAACCATGCTATCGCAAAGGTAATAATACAGGTAGAGACAACAACATATTTTCCTATTGTCTTATTATATATTAATAACAGAAACGCTGCCGCCATCCCGGAGGCTTTACATTGTCTCACTGTTCATTCCCTCCACAATTCTACCTCGTACTTCTTCTTCTTCTTCTTCTTCTTCTTCTTCTTCTTCCATGAATACTTTATTAACGGTGTATGTAAGTTTCACCATGTTTTGCACGACAGCGGTAGAGCAAAGTATATTTTGTTAGCAATAAACCAAAAGCATATTTTATGGCCTAATCATCACTACATAGAACACCACCCATAAAGCATGATACTAGTAGACCACAAAAACTGCTATAAACACCCAAAGCATATTTTATTGCCTAATCATCACTACATAGAACACCACCCATAAAGCATGATACTAGTAGACCACAAAAACTGCTATAAACACCCAAAGCATATTTTATTGCCTAATCATCACTACATAGAACACCACTCATAAAGCATGATACTATTAGACCACAAACTGCTATAAACCCCAATAATATACTATACTAGTGACTATAATTGTGTTACCCAATATTATACGAAATAATACTATAAAACATAATAATAAACACACTAATAGTGTATATTAGTTGAATGCACAATCTGATGAGAAGTAAAAAAAAAAAAAAACAACATAACAATAACCTAGAAAGAGTGTAGAGTATTTTTGTGCAAACTATTATACTAGTAGATGGTCTAAGATAACTGTATGTGAAGGAAAAGGTGTGCTCTCCACTCAAACTTTCTTTTTATGAAATCTCCTACTCCCCAGCTGAGCGGTACGCCCAATGGGAAACAAAACGTGGCACATAACACGCCGCCCGCCAGCTCTGGCTCGGTGAATAGGAATCAGTAATCGGGCGGAGTATAAACAACACCGCCGCCAATGTGCTCCTCCCATCTCTGAGGAAATCTGGCGGGCAACTTAGTATTATATTAGCATGTAATAATAATAACAATAATAATAATAATAATAATACTACTACTACTACTACTACTAATAATAATAATAATAATAATATTAATAATAATAATATTAATAATAATAACATGCAATTTCATTTTATAACACATACTAACAAAATAGTGTATAGCCTACTATACTTAACTATAATAGGTTAGGTTGCGTAGGAGGATCTAAAAAGTACAGTAGTATACACACACACACACACACACACACACACACACACACACACACACACACACACACACACACACACACATACATACATATAGACAACAAACTAAATTAGAAACCACACGTCAGTGAAGTTATCAAATCCTCCAGTTTCCGTCTCCACCTCCTACGCCGACTCAAGTCCCTCGGTGTTCCTGCACACGAGCTCCTCAGTGTTTACACAACATTCATACTTCCCAAGTTCACCTATGCCTCCTCCACCTGGTCTTCCTCCCTAAATGCCACACAACGTAAACACCTCGAAAAAGTGCAAAAGAGGCCATGCAAGATTATTCTCTACCCTTCCTACTCCACATATCAAGAAGCGCTCAACACACTGACCCTTTAGACTCTCACTGACCATCACCACGACCTCATCTGCAAATTTGGTAAGAAGCTTCTACACCATCCCCGACACCGGCTCCTACTACCACCTGAGATCCCTAGTCCGAGAATTGCTCTTCGACACCACAACCGCATCCAGCCCAGCCCATACGTGCACGAACTGATCGCTATAAGAACAGCCCAGTCCCAACCATTGTAAAAATTATCGATAACTTGTAATAAATCAGTGTACTCACTCCCAGTAAACACTACTCCTTGCACTGTCACTATGTTGAAATGAACTGTAGTTTGAGCTTTTCCCCAGCTAGTTATTATATGTTTTATTTGTGTCACTCATGTTACTTGTATATTATTTGTAATTCGTAACCCATTCCCCAAATATGTAACTGTATATTTTCAGCCTTCTGGCTGCCAAGCTCTTTCAATAAACCGTTAATTATTATTATTATTATTATTATTTATATGTTGGCCCATACCAACTCACTCCCCTGAACCCTCCTCCCCACCGGACTATCAACAAGTTCTTGCCATAAGGTACTATCTCATTTGGCAAAGGAATGGAACCAGTGATGAATAGTGGTGAACAGTGCTTAACTCAGTGAAAAACAACTCGGCAGTTGAGTCTTACCCAAGCTAGCTAACCACCTTCACACAGTGAGGTCCCAGGTACCCAGTTATACTTCCCCTGAGACTCCACGATAGAGAGGCCTGGGACCACACCTCACCCACTTGAATGAGTGAGTCATGTCGACCACGTGGTGTCCCCAAGATGCTACGACACCACGTAGTGAATGTTTTGCTACAGCATCATCATGTGAAGTTCCTCATAACACCATCTGTGAGGTAACTGCTACATCATCAGGCCCCTCATAACGCCATCTGTGAGGGAGTTACTACACTACGTGTCTGGTGTTTAACATCTCACCTTACATTATCTACGCGTGCAAACATCAATCTGTATGTTCACTGTGTGCTCCTTCACCTTTCTCTAATGAGGGCTTTTGTTAAACCACCAATGTATGATGTACTAAGTCATTTGTGTCCAATGTATACTTTCGAAAAGCCCTTGTTTGGGGAAGGTAGGAGAGAGTAGTCGTCATTATTGTCCAAGCCACATTATTTATTTCTATATATAAGTAATGTAGGCTGGTTTTTAAATACCTCAATCCCCTAACGGTGCCGTTTGTATATTAAGAAATACCGAAGCCATACAGTACAACACCAGCGAATATGAAGTATCACTGTAACCGGCAACTGTTACTCACTCATACCTACATACATATATAGAGTCTTTACAGAATGATAGCAGACACGAGGAAGACGAACAACAAGAGGAGAAGAGTTAGAAGAAAATCAACTTCAAGCTAAGAAGAAGAATACCAAGACATTTCCTCCAAACAAGAAAACAACACACACAATCAAGCCGACCAAACACTGAGAAACCATGGCGGAACCCAACATGCACAGGACGCTTGACCTGACTCTATCCTGCCGCATCCAGGCGAGTTGCTGCTTAAAGTCCCTCACGCAAGCGCTGTTTAGCCACTGCACCTATTCTATCCTCCTAAAATTCACTTCAATCCCCCCTGCCACTAGCATGTTATGTATGTATGTATGTATGTATGAATGAATGATAACTGCAACTTTGCGTATTAAAACTCATTACTCTTACCGAAGTAATATAGTGCGTGGTTATGTTATGTCATGTTAGGATAGATTATAAACTACATTGGGTTACATTTCGTGAGGTTCGGTGACGCTACAGGAAGTTAGGTGAGGTACCTGGAGGTTAGGTGAATGTTGACTGACTGACTGACAATTATTAGGAAGTGGTTCCAACACGTTCACACACAACCTATACTCATACCACAAGTCCAGAATTAGAGAGGATCATGTTATTGGATATATTTTCAACGATTTACTCAGTGTCTAACCAACTCTTTAGCGATTTAAATGTGGACCTAAAATTAGGTCCGTATATTTGTTTGTCGTGGTGGTGGTGGTGGTGTGCGCCCGTCCATCAGGTTGATTAACCACCAAAACCATAAAGGGTGCGGCCCTGCCGTTTCAGGGCATACACCACATCCATGGCGGTGACGGTCTTCCTTTTTGCGTGCTCGGTGTAGGTGACGGCGTCACGGATGACGTTCTCCAGAAACACCTTGAGGACGCCGCGGGTCTCCTCGTAGATGAGGCCGGATATACGTTTAACACCTCCACGCCGAGCTAGACGACGAATGGCGGGCTTGGTGATACCCTGGATGTTGTCACGAAGCACCTTACGATGACGCTTGGCGCCACCCTTTCCAAGTCCCTTGCCTCCTTTGCCTCGTCCAGTCATGTTGTTGTGGTTGCTACTACAGGTGGTCCTGGTGTGGCTTCGCCTAGAAGAGAACTAGAAAAATGCTAGTGACAGGGGGGAAGGAGGTTCAGAGGAAGAATAAAGGGAGGATGGAAGTGAATTTTAGAAGGAGAGAACAGGTGCAGTGGCTAAACACCGCTTGCGTGAGGGGGTGGCAAAAAGCCCTGAGGGTGCAACAACTACAGTCAGGACGAGGCAGAGGGAGGGCGGGAGCAGGTCCGGGCAGGCAAAGGGCCAACGCGGGTGTTCTGATTGTCGTCTTAGCTCGGGCAGTGTCGGTAAGCGTAGGAAGAACCGCCCCGCCACGGCGGCGGCGCAAGCCGAGAAACGCAGGTGGACGGACGCACAGGCAGCTCACGATCAAAGTAAACAGAGAAGGTGAAGATATGGAAATTTTGCTAGTCGTAGGGTTGTTTGGAGAAAGATGAAGGTAAAGTCTTTGAGCTATGTCAAAGAGGAACGGAGCGAGTTGGAGGAAGGGTTTTTGAATCTTTGAGCTTGAAATGTCAAAGTATTCATAGTAAGGAAGGATGAGCGTATCGTAGGAGAGTTTTTAGTAATAGCAGCAGACAGATTTGAGCTTTTTTGTCAAATTGTGAACGGATACTAGAATGAGATATAGGTTGAGTGGTTTCAGTCTAGGGTTAGGTCAATTTTATTAAGAATTGGATGTCACAGACGTTGGGTATGTTTGATTAGGTTCTGAGAGTTGTGGGTCTTTTAGCTATGTCAGAGAGAAATGGAGAGAGTTGGGGGAAGAGTTTTGAATCTTTGAGTTTGAAATGTCAAAGTATTCGTAGTGAGGAAGGATGAGTGTATCGTAGGAGAGTTGTTTAGTAATGGCAGGAGGCAGATTTGAGCTATGTCAAATTGTGAACGGAGATGAGAGTGAGATATAGGTTGTTAGGTTTCAGTCTTGAGTTAGGTCGATTTTGGTAAGGTGGCTTTGTCTGGCGGGGGGGGGATGTTGTGTTTGGAGATTGGTTGAGGGAGGGGGGGAGTTTGTGTTTGGGGATTGATGGGGGTGGCGGTTGTATGTTAATTTAAGGTGAATTAAAATTGCTTAAGGGGGGTTGTTGTGTGAGTGTGTATGTGTTTGCATGTAAATGTAAGGGGAGAGAGGGAGGGTTAGGATAATGTTATAAGGTCAGGTATGGTTCGGTTGTCGGGAGGAGGGGGGAGGAGAGGAGAGGAGAAGGGAGGCGAAAGGGGGAAAGGGGGGCTTTGGAGGTTCTTGGGTTAATTTATGGTATGGTAGGATTTCTTAGGAATGATATGTTTTGTGTTGCTAATGAATAGTTGTATTGCGTCATATGTTTTTATTTATTTATTTATTTATTTTATTTATTTATTTATTTATTTTTATTAGGAGGGTCAAAGGGGCTTGTTAGAAAGGTCGGGTATATTAAGTTTTTATTTTGGGAGGATTGTAGGTATCGATTTCTAAGAGGGGTTGTGAGTAAGGTTGGGTGGGTTAAGTTTTTCTTTTGGGAGGATTGTAGGTTTTGTTAGTGGTTGGCAGAGTTGGGTTAATTATTGCATTCTCTCTTTCTTGCAGGTATTGTGAGTTCTGGCCCCATTCTTGAGGGAGAGGGTTTGTGTACAGGTACATTGCACCCCTCCCCGACCTTATTGGCTAAAGGAGGCGTTCAATGTCGTCTGCAATTTGGTACCGTTTTTATTAGGTAACATTCTTGAGGGAGAGGGCTTGCGTACAGGCACTGTGGAACTCTCCCCGACCTTATTGGCTAAGGGAAACGTACATGTCATCCGAGTTAGTATGGGATGGGTAAGTTAGGTATTTGTTTTGGGAGGAGTGATAGGGTGTGGTTAGTTAATGGTAGAATGGTTATTTTTTATTTTGTGTGGGATTGCTAGTAACGGCTGGGTATGTTAGGTTTTTGTTTTGGGAGGAGTGATAGGTTTTTTTTTTTTTTTTTTTTTTTTTTTGGTGGGAGCAAGAAAGAAGGAGGGGTTAGTTTTTTTTTTTTTTTTTTTTTTTTTGGAGTGGTCTGAGTTTGAGTTGGTGGTGGGAATGGAGTGAGGGGGGGAGGGAGAGAATTGAATTCAAGAAGTTAGGGGTTGATTGGGGTTAGGTTAGGTGGGAATCGTTGGGTGTGGGCTGAGGAGAGGTTAGGTTGATTTGGTTAGGTTGGGTGGGAATCGTTGGGTGAGGGTTAAGGAGAGGCTAGGTTTTAATTTGGGGGGAAATTGTTGGGTGTGGTTATAGGGAAGATATTAATACAAGGGAGGTGGGAGGGGAGTGTTTGGTCTGTTTAGTACTTAAAGATAGAAATTCTGAGGTGCAGGGATGAGGTCTAAATTGTCGAGTGACTGTGAGCGTGGTGGTGGTATGAGTGTTGTGTATGCAAGTGAGGGAAGGGCAGTTACGTGACTGTGTGTGGGGGAGTCGGGAGGTTGAGGGGAGTGTGCTAGGTTCGTGTCGGGGTTGATTTCTGTTTCCTTTGGGGTATTGCCGTATAGGTTTACTTTGATTATTGATTTGGTTGGATGAGTGTATTGAATAATTTTTTTGCTGTCAGGTGCATAGGAGACGTAGTCAAGTGAGAGAAGTCGGGTGTAGGTAGGGTCGAGGTGGAGGGGCCGGCATGATTTGGACTGATTACTTTGGGGGGTGAGGTAATGGTAGAATGGTGAGATAAGTCAGGTGTGGGCATGGCAGAAGTGGAGGGGAGGAGGGAGACAGTGGATTCTCTGGGGGGTGGGGGGGGCATGTTGGTACGGTCGGAGATGGCGGTAGTGGGGAAGATGAGGTCGGGACCGGTTCTGAAGGAGTCAGGAATGTTTATGGTAGGGAGGCCGTTAGCCTTCAAACCCTCAATTACCAGATTTAGAAAAAGTGATCTATTACCGTTGCTTAGGGAATGTGCCAGAAGTATGATGGTGGTGATTTTTGCGTCAGTGTCGGGGGAAGGGAGGGGGGCGGTCAGGTTGTTGGTCCAGCAAGTGCGGGTGGAGAGAGTCGGGGGAGTAGGGAGTGAGTGGTGGGGAGGAGGAGGAGGTGCAGTGGGAGGTGAGGGTAGGCGTAGGCGGGGAGGGAGAGGTGTTGTGCTGTTGTTGAGTCTGATTTGGCACTTGTTGCTGACGGCAGAGTGTGGGCCTTTACAATTGCAGCATCTAGTAACAGTGGCAGTGCAGTTTCTGTATGAGTGGCCTTGATTGGCACATTTTGAACAGGTTAGTGAGTTACTGCAACGGTTGGTGGTATGTCCAAATTGACAGCAGTTGTAGCATTGGTGGACTGGGATGTAGTGTTGGAATTCGATGTTATGTGAGGGGATGATGTTATTGCCGAATTTAATTCCGTTGGATTTCAATTTGATGGCGTCAGTTTGTGTAGCTGTAGTGATTTTCAACATGGGGAGAGTTCCCATCTGGGCTGCATATGTCATTTGGGAGGTGTTGTGTGTGTTGAGTTTTGTCAATAGGTTAGGATTGTCAAGGATATGGGGGATGATTTTTCTACATATGAGGGTGCATTTTGCGCGGTATTCGGGTGAGCTGAGGACCGTTAAGCCGTTGTCTTTTAGTTTTTTGTTCAATGCTGGGGAGTGGAATAGGTCGGCGTCTTCGTCATTCTGTACAAATATTTTAATAATGTCGTCATTGGTGAAGGAACGTATTTGGAAGATCAAAGTCAGCTGGAAAATGAGTGAAGCGAGGTTTGTGCACTGTTGGATGGTACGGTCCACTTTGAGTTTAATTGAAGGCATGTTGACTGGTGGAATTGGAGATTTATGGAGATCTCCCCTAACAAATTGTCCCTAATTTCCTGCGCCCCTCACGTAGGGGAGGCCCTGCACTATCACAGAGGTCCCCAGGCGAATCGGCAGGCTGTGCTGACCCCCCGCCCTTCACACAAACACGCACTAGCGAGGTGTGGGGACAGAGGGCGTTTCCAGACGAATACTCCCCTGTACGTCAACGGACAGGGGAATAGGTCCTTTCACGGCACGGAAGATAAAGGTTAGAGTGGTAGAAAAAGGTCTGAAAACTTACTGCTGACTCTTTCTTCACACCAAGCCCCTCAGCAGCATTCGGGGTTCCTAAGGGAGGTCCGATACTGTAGGAGAGGCTCAATGTGTCGATTGAATCAACAGAATTGTCAGTTGGAGAATGGAGTCAGGTGCTTGTGAATTCCAAGGTTGGTGGGAAGGTGGGAGAGGTCCCAGAACTAGCGAATCAGCTATGTCCGTTTGATCTCCGGCTTCCCCGTCGCTCTGCGTGTCTGCTCTCTGTGGTGGTCTTGGCTCCAATGGCTTCGCCCACGGTTTGGTGGGAGTAGGTGGCGTGCTGTGGACGCAGCGGTAGTATCGTTCATCCAAGGCCGTCCCTCCCTCTTGGAGGTGGGGCGTAGCTTGCGGATGACGCATGCGGCACTCGTGGCCAATGAGGTGGCCACTGAGGTGGAGAATGTCTGTATATAAGCCCGCCCGCCTGCCAGGCCGCCCGTATTTACTATTTTGTCGTCGAGATGGCCCGTACTAAACAGACTGCCCGCAAGTCCACTGGAGGCAAGGCTCCACGGAAGCAGCTTGCCACCAAGGCAGCTCGCAAGTCCGCCCCAGCCACCGGTGGTGTCAAGAAGCCCCATCGTTACAGGCCCGGAACCGTCGCCCTTCGGGAGATCCGTCGTTACCAGAAGAGCACAGAGCTACTCATCAGGAAGCTGCCCTTCCAGCGCCTGGTGCGTGAGATCGCCCAGGATTTCAAGACTGACCTGCGCTTCCAGTCGTCTGCCGTCATGGCTCTGCAGGAAGCCTCTGAGGCTTACCTGGTGGGTCTTTTCGAGGACACCAACCTGTGTGCCATTCACGCCAAGCGCGTTACCATCATGCCCAAGGACATCCAGCTGGCCCGGCGCATCCGCGGAGAGCGTGCTTAAGTCCTCTTCCTTGGGGAAAAACAGAAAGCACAACAAAACCTACCAGACATCTATAACTCGGCCCTTCTCAGGGCCAAAGAACTGTTCTGAAGATAATTTTCATGACAATCGAAATGGTTGGTGGTAGGAGAGCGTTAATTTCGGTTACCCAAATCGCCTAACGGTAAGTTGGTAACATTCGTGGAGGTACGATTGTATAGTAGGTCATCAATTCGGGAGGTGGGTGGGTGCAACAAACAAGAGCTAGTAACAAATAAATATATAAAGAATAAGTAAGTAAAGAAATAAATAAAATAAAAGAACATACAATAAAATAAAATAAAAATTTTTTTTACATGAAATAGGCATGCTGCAAACAAGAAATGAAGCCCAAACACACTCCATGTATGTCACTTTGCAGTGGGTGTACAACTACTCCACGCAGAATTTATTTATTTATTTATTATGTTTCGATTTAGTCCGGTTTCTACGCCAATAGAGAATGCAGATTATTATAATTTTTTTTTTATTTATTTCCCTCTCAATATATCACTGTCGGTAACTGTCTCTTTAACATGTAATTGTGGCTCCGATGGAGCCGATTAAGTTGTAGTAGTGGGATGGCGTGTTTGTTGTGCACAAGTAACCTCTTACGTGGAAGAGGTGTACTTGGTGACAGCCTTGGTGCCCTCAGACACGGCATGCTTGGCCAGTTCACCGGGCAGCAAGAGTCGGACAGCTGTCTGGATTTCCCGACTTGTAATGGTGGAGCGTTTGTTGTAGTGCGCCAGGCGGGAAGCCTCGGCAGCGATGCGCTCGAAGATGTCGTTCACGAAAGAGTTCATGATGGACATAGCTTTGGAGGAGACTCCTGTGTCGGGGTGCACTTGTTTCAGTACCTTGTAGATGTAGATGCTGTAGCTTTCCTTCCTCCTGCGCTTCTTCTTCTTGTCACCCTTGGCAATGGCCTTCTGGGCCTTTCCAGCCTTCTTGGCAGCCTTTCCGGAAGTTTTGGGAGGCATGGCGGCACAGTTACTCGTGGCGCGGAGCGAGAGAATTGAAAACTGGCCCGACTAACTTTTCCTTATATACCGAGCGGGCCGCTCAGGATCAGACTGGCTGCAGCTACGGCTCTCTTACATTGGTTGGGTCCGCGAGACGGCCACCTGGCCTGATCCTGAGCTTGGTATAAAAGACCAAGGTGGCGGGCGGAAATTTAACCCCTATCACGAAAAGCAGCAGCAGCAACATGTCAGGACGCGGCAAGGGAGGCAAGGTGAAGGGCAAGTCAAAGTCCCGTTCTAGCAGGGCCGGACTCCAGTTCCCCGTGGGTAGGATCCACCGTCTCTTGCGTAAAGGCAACTATGCTGAGCGTGTTGGTGCAGGTGCACCTGTGTACCTTGCAGCCGTCATGGAGTACCTGGCAGCAGAAGTGCTCGAGCTGGCCGGTAACGCCGCCCGCGACAACAAGAAGACCTGCATTATCCCGCGTCATCTTCAGCTTGCCATTCGCAATGACGAGGAGCTGAACAAGCTCCTGTCTGGAGTCACCATTGCCCAAGGGGGTGTCCTTCCTAACATCCAAGCTGTGCTCCTCCCCAAGAAGACAGAGAAGAAATAAGAACCCAAGGTTCGTTCACACAAGACAACCTAACCAAACAGGCTCCTTTCGGAGCCACAGGATATCACTTAAAGAGAGAAATATACGACATCAACGTTTTGCAGGATAACACTCTATTTTACGTGTAATTAGCATAGTAATGTGGAAATTGAGTGAAAATGTTTTAGAATGGTGTAGATGTGAAGGGGTACTGCGGGGGCCTGGGGTGGGGGACTTAAACGGGACTTAGAAGGGCGCAAGAAGCAGCTTTAGCAGCAGCAGCAGCAAGGGATGAGACCTTATTTTCACTCTGGTTCATTGACAGTACACATTTACCAGCAGCATACATTGGAGTCATATTGTAATTGTAGACTAATCAGTGTGGGCTAGCTAGCCAATTTGGGATAAACAGCAAGAATGTAATGTCCTCAATGAAGTAATGACATAGTTCAAGATACAATAAGTGAGGTGGCCTGAAGTCTTTGACAGTGTCACATTCAATAATATAGTGCTTTAAAGGTGTATCACAAAGTTTACATGCTGAGTGTTCCGGTATGGGTACAGCGTGACTAACTTGCCAGATGTGTCTGTATCCTAACCTAATTCTGGCCACTACTACATCACACAGGCAGGCAGGAGCAAGTTGTTTGGACACTATTCCTAGCCCCCTTGGTCCCTGTTCACCTACCTACTGTAGCAGTAAGTAGGTACCTGTTGTAAATCGAAAGGTTGCCAATTCGTATTCAGGGAAAGTTGTTGGAGCTTCTAAACTTGAACTGACACAATCCGAGGAGTGGTGACCCGAGGATCACAGACACTATCTCTCCCTTCCTACCCTCCTGCTCCTTCCTCTGTCCTCCCAAAATTGAACCATGCTATCGCAAAGGTAATAATACAGGTAGAGACAACAACATATTTTCCTATTGTCTTATTATATATTAATAACAGAAACGCTGCCGCCATCCCGGAGGCTTTACATTGTCTCACTGTTCATTCCCTCCACAATTCTTCCTCGTACTTCTTCTTCTTCTTCTTCTTCTTCTTCTTCTTCTTCTTCTTCTTCTTCTTCTTCTTCTTCTTCCATGAATACTTTATTAACGGTGTATGTAAGTTTCACCATGTTTTGCACGACAGCGGTAGAGCAAAGTATATTTTGTTAGCAATAAACCAAAAGCATATTTTATGGCCTAATCATCACTACATAGAACACCACCCATAAAGCATGATACTAGTAGACCACAAAAACTGCTATAAACACCCAAAGCATATTTTATTGCCTAATCATCACTACATAGAACACCACTCATAAAGCATGATACTATTAGACCACAAACTGCTATAAACCCCCAATAATATACTATACTAGTGACTATAATTGTGTTACCCAATATTATACGAAATAATACTATAAAACATAATAATAAACACACTAATAGTGTATATTAGTTGAATGCACAATCTGATGAGAAGTAAAAAAAAAAAAAAACAACATAACAATAACCTAGAAAGAGTGTAGAGTATTTTTGTGCAAACTATTATACTAGTAGATGGTCTAAGATAACTGTATGTGAAGGAAAAGGTGTGCTCTCCACTCAAACTTTCTTTTTATGAAATCTCC
>NW_024756620.1:0-9941 GCF_018991925.1 Homarus americanus | reverse complement strand
ATCATGGTCGTGGTTGTTATAATCATGGTCGTGGTTGTTATAATCATGGACGTTGTTGTTATAATCATATTCGTTGTTGTTATAATTATGGTCGTGGTTGTTATATTCATGGTTGTGGTTATTATAATCATGGTCGTGTTTGTTATATTCATGGTTGTGGTTGTTATAATCATAGTCGTGATTGTTATAATCATGGTCATGGTTGTTATAACCATGGTCGTGGTTGTTATTAATCATGGTCGTGGTTGTTATATTCATGGTTGTGGTTGTTATAATCATAGTCGTGGTTGTTATAATCATGGTCGTGGTTGTTATAATCATGGTTGTGGTTGTTATAAGCATGGTCGTGGTTGATATAATCAAAGTTGTGGTTGTTATAACTGGGCGGTCGTGGTTGTTATAACTGGCGGTCGTGGTTAAGTTATATCTGCGATTGCTGTTACAATCACAATCGTGGCTGTTAACGGTCGTGGTTGCTATTATCATGGTCGTGGTTGTTATAATCATAGTCGTGGTTGTTTTATTCATGGTCGTGGTTGTTATAATCATGGTCGTGGTTGATATACTAATAGTCGTGGGTGATATAATAATAGTCTTGGTTGTTATAATCATATTCTTGGTTATTATAATCATGGTCGTGGTTGTTATAATCATGATCGTAGTTGTTGTAATCATGGTCGTGGCTGTTATAATCATTGTCGTGGTTGCTATAATCATGGTCGTGGTTGGTATAATCATGGTCGTGGTTGTTATGGTCATCGTCGTGGTTGTTATAATCACAGTCGTGGTTACTATAATCATGGTCGTGGTTTTTTATAATCATAGTCATTGTTATTATAATCATGGTCGTGGTTGTTATAATCATAGTCGTGGTTACTATAATCATGGTCGTGGTTGTTATAATCATGGTCGTGGTTGTTATAATCATGGTCATGGTTGTTATAATCACAGTCCTTGTTGTTACAATCATGGTCGTGGTTGTTATAATCATAGTCGTGGTTGTTATAATCATAGTCGTGGTTGTTATATTCATGGTCGTGCTTGTTATAATAATGGTCGTGGTTGTTATAATCATGGTTGTGGTTGTTATAATCATGGTCGTGGTTGTTATATTCATAGTCGTGGTTATGATCGGAGTCGTGTTTGTTATAATCATAGTCGTGGTTGTTATAATAATGGTCGTGAGTGTTATAATCTTGGTAGTGGTTGTTGTTATTATATTCGTGGTTGTTGTAATCATATTCGTGGTTGTTATAATCATGGTCGTGGTTGATATAATCAAGGTAATGGTTGCTATAATCATAGTTTTGATTGTGATAATCATAGATGTGGTTATTATAATCATGGTCGTGGTTGTTATAATCATAGTTGTTGTTATAATCATGGTCGTGGTTGTTATAATCATAGTCGCGGTTGTTATAATCATTGTAGTGGTTGTTATAATCAGTTGTGGTTGCTATAATAATGGTCGTGTGGTTGTTATAATCATGGTCGTGTTGCTGTTATAATCTTTAGTCGGTTGTTGGCGAATCGCGGTCGTGAGTAATAATCATGGTCATGGTTGGTTATAATCATATTCGCGGATGTTATAATCATGGTCGGGAGTGTTAAGTAATCATGGTCGGGTTGTTAATACGGTCGTGGTTGTTATAATCACAGTCGGTTGCTATAATCACAGTCCTGCTTGTTATAACTGGGCGGTCGGCTGTTATAATCATGGTCGTGGTTGTTATAATCTTGGTCGTGGTTGTTATAATCATATTCGTGATTGTTATAATTATAATAGTGGTTGTTATAATCATTAGTGTGGTTGTTATAATCATGGTCGTGAGTGTTATAATCATGGTCGTGGTTGTTATATTCATGGTCGTGGTTGCTATAATCACAGTCGAGGTTGTTATAATCACATTCGTGGTTGTTATAATCATGGTCGTGAGTGTTATAATCATGGTCGTGGTTGTTATAATCATATTCGTGGTTGTTATAATCATAGTCGGGTTGTTATAATCATGGTCGTACTTATGATCATAACGTGGTTGTTATAACCATATCGGTTGTTAGAACTGACGTGGTTATAATCACAGTCGTGTTGTTATAACTGGCGGTCACGGCTTTTTAGCACGGCTGTTGGCAATCATAGTCGCGGTTTGTTGGTATTCATAGACGCGGCTTTTAATCCATAGTCGTTGCCATAATCATAGTCGTGGTTGTTATAATCATAGTCGTGGTTGCTATAATCATAGTCGTGGTTGTTATATTAATGGTCGTGGTTGTTATAATCTTGGTCGTGGTTGTTATAATCATGGTCGTGGTTGATATAATCATAGTTGTGGTTGTTATAATCATGGTCGTGGTTGTTATAATCATGGTCGTGGTTGTTATATTCATGGTTGTGGTTGTTATAATCATAATCGTGGTTGTTATAATCATGGTCGTGGTTGTAATAATCATGGTCGTGGTTGTTATAATCATGGTCGTGGTTGTTATAATCATAGTCGTGGTTGTTATAATCATAGTCGTGGTTGTTATAAGCATGGGCGTCGTTGGTATAATCATGGTCGTCGTTGTTATAATCATAGTCGTGGTTGTTATAATCATAGTCGCGGTTCTTATAATCATGGTAGTGGTTGTTATAATCATAGTTATGATTGTTTTAATCGTGGTCGTGGTTGTTATAATCTTGGTCGTGGTTGATATAATCATGGTCGTGGTTGTTATATTCATGGTTGTGGTTGTTATAATCATAGTCGTAGTTGTTATAATCATGGTCGTGAGTGTTATAATCTTGGTAGTTGTTGTTGTTATCATATTCGTGGTTGTTGTAATCATATTCGTGGTTGTTATAAACATGGTCGTGGTTGTTATAATCATGGTCGTGGTTGTTATATTCATAGTCGTGGTTATGATCGGAGTCGTGTTTGTTATAATCATAGTCGTGGTTGTTATAATAATGGTCGTGAGTGTTATAATCTTGGTAGTGGTTGTTGTTATTATATTCGTGGTTGTTGTAATCATATTCGTGGTTGTTATAATCATGGTCGTGGTTGATATAATCAAGGTAATGGTTGCTATAATCATAGTTTTGATTGTGATAATCATAGATGTGGTTATTATAATCATGGTCGTGGTTGTTATAATCATAGTTGTTGTTATAATCATGGTCGTGGTTGTTATAATCATAGTCGCGGTTGTTATAATCATTGTAGTGGTTGATATAATCATAGTTGTGGTTGCTATAATAATGGTCGTGGTTGTTATAATCATGGTCGTGGTTGTTATAATCTTAGTCGTGGTTGTTATAATCTTGGTCGTGGTTGTTATAATCATATTCGTGATTGTTATAATTATAGTAGTGGTTGTTATAATCATTAGTGTGGTTGTTATAATCATGGTCGTGAGTGTTATAATCATGGTCGTGGTTGTTATATTCATGGTCGTGGTTGCTATAATCACAGTCGTGGTTGTTATAATCACATTCGTGGTTGTTATAATCATGGTCGTGAGTGTTATAATCATGGTCATGGTTGTTATAATCATATTCGTGGTTGTTATAATCATAGTCGTGGTTGTTATAATCATGGTCGTACTTATGATCATAATCGTGGTTGTTATAATCATGGTCGTGGTTGTTAGAATCATGATTGTGGTTGTTATAATCACAGTCGTGGTTGTTATAATCATGGTCATTATTTTTATAATCATAGTCGTGGTTGTTATAATCATAGTCGTGTTTGTTATATTCATAGACGTGCTTCTTTAATTCATAGTCGAGCTGTTATAATCATAGTCGTGGTTGTTATAATCATAGTCGTGGTTGCTATAATCATAGTCGTGGTTGTTATAATAATGGTCGTGGTTGTTATAATCATGGTCGTGGTTGTTATAATCATGGTCGTGGTTGATATAATCATAGTTGTGGTTGTTATAATTATGGTCGTGGATGTTATAATCGTGGTCGTGGTTGTTATATTCATGGATGTGGTTGTTATAATCATAATCGTGGTTGTTATAATCATGGTCGTGGTTGATATAATCATGGTCGTGGTTGTTATAATCATGGTCGTGGTTGTTATAATCATAGTCGTGGTTACTATAATCATGGTCGTGCTTGTTATAATCATAGTAGTGGTTGTTATAATCACAGTCCTGCTTTATTATAATCATGGCCATGGTTGTTATAATCATAGTCGTGGTTGTTATAATCATAGTCGTGGTTACTATAATCATGGTCGTGGTTGTTATAATCATGGTCGTGGTTGTTATAATCATGGTCATGGTTGTTATAATCACAGTCCTGGTTGTTACAATCATGGTCGTGGTTGTTATAATCATAGTCGTGGTTGTTATAATCATAGTCGTGGTTGTTATATTCATGGTCGTGCTTGTTATAATAATGGTCATGGTTGTTATAATCATGGTCGTGGTTGTTATAATCATGGTCGTGGTTGTTATATTCATAGTCGTGGTTATGATCGGAGTCGTGGTTGTTATAATCATAGTCGTAGTTTTGTTGTCCTTGAACCGTGAGTGTTATAATCTTGGTAGTGGTTGTTATTATATTCCTGGTAGTTTGTTTGGCAATGTAACCGTGGTTTATTTAATCTGCGGGTAAATGGTTGATATAATCCAAGGTATGGTTGCTATAATCTTAGTTTGATTGTGATAATCATAGATGTGGTTATTATAATCGCCGGATGCATTAGTTGTTATAATCTTCTGGTTGTTGACCTAATCATGGTCGTAGTTTATTTATAATCATAGTCATGATTTATTTATAATCATTGTAGTGGTTGTTTATAATCATAGTTGGTTTATAATAATGATTAAGTAGTTTATTTATAATGTAATTAAGTAGTTGTTGCATAATCTTAGTCGTGGTTGTTATAATCGCCGAATTAAATGAAATTAAATGATCATAATGTAGTTGTTATAATCATATTCGTGGATATTTATAATCATGAAGATGTGAGTGTTATAATCATGGTCGTGGTTGTTATTATCATGGTCGTGGTTGTTATAATCACAGTCGTGGTTGCTATAATCACAGTCCTGCTTGTTATATTCATGGTCGTGGTTGTTATAATCATGGTCGTGGTTGTTATAATCTTGGTCGTGGTTGTTATAATCATATTCGTGGTTGTTATAATTATAGTCGTGGTTGTTATAATCATTCGTGTGGTTTTTATATTCATGGTCGTGAGTGTTATAATCATGGTCGTGGTTGTTATAATCATGGTCGTGGTTGCTATAATCACAGTCGTGGTTGTTATAATCACATTCGTGGTTGTTATAATCATGGTCGTGAGTGTTATAATCATGGTCGTGGTTGTTATAATCATATTCGTGGTTGTTATAATCATAGTCGTGGTTGTTATAATCATGGTCGTACTTATGATCATAATCGTGGTTGTTATAATCATGGTCGTGGTTGTTATAATCATGATTGTGGTTGTTATAATCACAGTCGTGGTTGTTATAATCATGGTCGTTATTTTTATAATCATAGTCGTGGTTGTTATAATCATAGTCGTGTTTGTTATATTCATAGACGTGCTTCTTTTATTCATAGTCGAGCTGTTATAATCATAGTCGTGGTTGTTATAATCATAGTCGTGGTTGTTATAATCATGGCCGTGGTTAATATAATCATTGTCGTGAGTGTTATAATCGTGGTAGTGGTTGTTGTTATCATATTCGTGGTTGTTGTAATCATATTCGAGGTTGTTATAATCATAGGCGTGGTTGCTATAATAATGGTCGTGGTTGTTATATTCATATTCGTAGTTGTTATAATCATGGACGTTGTTGTTATAATCATAGTCGTGGTTGATATAATAATGGTCATGGTTGTTATCTTCGTATTCGTGGTTGTTATAATCATAGTCGTGGTTGTTATAATCATAGGCGTGGTTGTTATAATCATGGTCGTGGTTTTTATAATCATAGTCGTGGTTGATATAATAATGGTCTTGGTTGTTATCATCATATTCGTGTTTGATATAATCATGGTCGTGGTTGTTATAATCATGGTCGTTAGTGCTATAATCATGGTCGTGCTTGTTACAATCATGGTTGTGAGTGCTATAATCATGGTCGTGGTTGTTATAATCATGGTCGTGGTTGTTATAATCATGGTCGTGGTTGTTATAATCATGGTCGCGGTTGTTATAATCATGGTCGTGAGTGTTATAATCTTGGTAGTGGTTGTTGTTATCATATTCGTGGTTGTTGTAATCATATTCGTGGTTGTTATAATCATGGTCGTGAGTGTTATAATCTTGGTCGTGGTTGTTTTATTCATTGTCGTGGTTATGATCGGAGTCGTGGTTGTTTTAATCATAATCGTGGTTGTTATAATCATGGTCGTGAGTGTTATAATCTTGGTAGTGGTTGTTGTTATCATATTCGTGGTTGTTGTAATCATATTCGTTGTTGTTATAATCATGGTCGTGGTTGTTATAATCATGGTGTTGGTTGATATATTCATAGTCGTGGTTATGATCGGAGTCGTGGTTGTTATAATCATAGTTGTGGTTGTTATAATCATGGTCGTGAGTGTTATAATCATGGTCGTTGGTGTTATAATCATGGACGTTGTTGTTATAATCATATTCGTGGTTGTTATAATTATGGTCGTGGTTGTTATAATCATGGTCGTGGTTGTTATATTCATGGTTGTGGTTGCTATAATCATAATCGTAGTTGTTATAATCATGGTCGTGGTTGTTATAATCATGGTCGTGGTTGTTATAATCATGGTCGTGGTTGTTATAATCATAGTCGTGGTTGTTATAATGATGGGTGTGGTTATTATAAACATGGTCGTGTTTGTTATATTCATGGTTGTGGTTCTTATAATCATATTCGTGATTGTTATAATCATGGTCATGGTTGTTATAACCATGGTCGTGGTTATTATTAATCATGGTCGTGGTTGTTATATTCATTGTTGTGGTTGTTATAATCATAGTCGTGGTTGTTATAATCATGGTCGTGGTTGTTATAATCATGGTTGTGGTTGTTATAGCATGGTCGTGGTTGATATAATCATAGTTATGGTTGTTATAATCATGGTGCGTAGTTTATTTATAATCAGCAATTAAATGGTTGTTATATTTATGGATTTGGTTATTTATAGTATAATCATTGGTTGTTATAGTCATGAATTAAATGATTTATTTATTATCATGGTCGTGGTTGTTATAATCATAGTCGTGGTTGTTTTATTCATGGTCGTGGTTGTTATAATCATGGTCGTGGTTGATATACTAATAGTCGTGGGTGATATAATAATAGTCTTGGTTGTTATAATCATATTCTTGGTTATTATAATCATGGTCGTGGTTGTTATAATCATGATCGTAGTTGTTGTAATCATGGTCGTGGCTGTTATAATCATTGTCGTGGTTGCTATAATCATGGTCGTGGTTCATGGTCGTGGTTGTTATGGTCATAGTCGTGGTTGTTATAATCACAGTCGTGGTTACTATAATCATGGTCGTGGTTTTTTATAATCATAGTCATTGTTATTGTAATCATGGTCCTGGTTGTTATAATCATAGTCGTGGTTACTATAATCATGGTCGTGGTTGTTATAATCATGGTCGTGGTTGTTATAATCATGGTCATGGTTGTTATAATCACAGTCCTGGTTGTTACAATCATGGTCGTGGTTGTTATAATCATAGTCGTGGTTGTTATAATCATAGTCGTGGTTGTTATATTCATGGTCGTGCTTGTTATAATAATGGTCATGGCTGTTATAATCATGGTCGTGGTTGTTATAATCATGGTCGTGGTTGTTATATTCATAGTCGTGGTTATGATCGGAGTCGTGTTTGTTATAATCATAGTCGTGGTTGTTATAATCATGGTCGTGAGTGTTATAATCTTGGTAGTGGTTGTTGTTATTATATTCGTGGTTGTTGTAATCATATTCGTGGATGTTATAATCATGGTCGTGGTTGATATAATCAAGGTAATGGTTGCAATAATCATAGTTTTGATTGTGATAATCATAGATGTGGTTATTATAATCATGGTCGTGGTTGTTATAATCATAGTTGTTGTTATAATCATGGTCGTGGTTGTTATAATCATAGTCGCGGTTGTTATAATCATTGTAGTGGTTGTTATAATCATAGTTGTGGTTGCTATAATAATGGTCTTGGTTGTTATAATCATGGTCGTGGTTGTTATAATCTTAGTCGTGGTTGTTATAATCATGGTCGTGAGTGTAATAATCATGGTCATGGTTGTTATAATCATATTCGTGGATGTTATAATCATGGTCGTGAGTGTTATAATCATGGTCGTGGTTGTTATTATCATGGTCGTGGTTGTTATAATCACAGTCGTGGTTGTTATAATCATTGTAGTGGTTGATATAATCATAGTTGTGGTTGCTATAATAATGGTCGTGGTTGTTATAATCATGGTCGTGGTTGTTATAATCTTAGTCGTGGTTGTTATAATCTTGGTCGTGGTTGTTATAATCATATTCGTGATTGTTATAATTATAGTAGTGGTTGTTATAATCATTAGTGTGGTTGTTATAATCATGGTCGTGAGTGTTATAATCATGGTCGTGGTTGTTATATTCATGGTCGTGGTTGCTATAATCACAGTCGTGGTTGTTATAATCACATTCGTGGTTGTTATAATCATGGTCGTGAGTGTTATAATCATGGTCGTGGTTGTTATAATCATATTCGTGGATGTTATAATCATAGTCGTGGTTGTTATAATCATGGTCGTACTTATGATCATAATCGTGGTTGTTATAATCATGGTCGTGGTTGTTAGAATCATGATTGTGGTTGTTATAATCACAGTCGTGGTTGTTATAATCATGGTCATTATTTTTATAATCATAGTCGTGGTTGTTATAATCATAGTCGTGTTTGTTATATTCATAGACGTGCTTCTTTAATTCATAGTCGAGCTGTTATAATCATAGTCGTGGTTGTTATAATCATAGTCGTGGTTGCTATAATCATAGTCGTGGTTGTTATAATAATGGTCGTGGTTGTTATAATCATGGTCGTGGTTGTTATAATCATGGTCGTGGTTGATATAATCATAGTTGTGGTTGTTATAATTATGGTCGTGGATGTTATAATCGTGGTCGTGGTTGTTATATTCATGGATGTGGTTGTTATAATCATAATCGTGGTTGTTATAATCATGGTCGTGGTTGATATAATCATGGTCGTGGTTGTTATAATCATGGTCGTGGTTGTTATAATCATAGTCGTGGTTACTATAATCATGGTCGTGCTTGTTATAATCATAGTAGTGGTTGTTATAATCACAGTCCTGCTTTATTATAATCATGGCCATGGTTGTTATAATCATAGTCGTGGTTGTTATAATCATAGTCGTGGTTACTATAATCATGGTCGTGGTTGTTATAACTGCGGTCGGTTGTTATAGTCATGGTCATGGCTGTTAGTAACTGGCCAGCCTGCTGATACAATCATGGTCGGTTGTTATAATCATAAATGGCCATATAATCATAGTCGTGGTTGTTATATTCATGGTCGTGCTTGTTATAATAATGGTCGTGGTTGTTATAATCATGGTCGGGTTGTTATAATCATGGTCGTGGTTGTTATATTCATAGTCGCGGTTATGATCGAGTCGTGTTTGTTATAATCATAGTCGTGGTTGTTATAATCATGGTCGTGAGTGTTATAATCTTGGTAGTGGTTGTTGTTATTATATTCGTGGTTGTTGTAATCATATTCGTGGTTGTTATAATCATGGTCGTGGTTGATATAATCAAGGTAATGGTTGCTATAATCATAGTTTTGATTGTGATAATCATAGATGTGGTTATTATAATCATGGTCGTGGTTGTTATAATCATAGTTGTTGTTATAATCATGGTCGTGGTTGTTATAATCATAGTCGCGGTTGTTATAATCATTGTAGTGGTT
>NW_024756619.1:0-14436 GCF_018991925.1 Homarus americanus | reverse complement strand
AATCGAGCATAACAAAGTCCCCTGATCGATAATAACAAAGTCCCTGACTGAGTATAACCAAGTCCCCTAGTCGAGAATAACAAAGTCCCCTGATCGAGTATAACAATGTCCCCTGGTCCAGTATAACAAAGTCCCCTGATACTAGTATAACAAAGTCCCCTGATCGAGAATAAAAAAGTACCCTGGCCCAGTATAACAAAGTTCCCATATCGAGCATAACAAAGTCCCCTGATCGATTATAACAAAGTCCCCTGGTCGAGTATAGCAAAGGGCCCTGATCGAGTAAGACAAAGTCCCCTGATCGAGTATAACAAATACCTCTTATCGAGTATAACAAAGACCCCTTATCGAGTATAACAAAGTCCCCTGATCGAGTATAACAAAGTCCCCTGATCGGGTATAAAAAATTCCCCTGGTCCAGTATAACAAAGTCCCCTGATCAAGTACAGAAAAGTCCCCTGGCCCAGTATAAAAAAGTCCCCATATCGAGCATAACAATGTCCCCTGATCGATTATAACAAAGTCCCCTGGTCGAGAATAGCAAAGGGGCCTGTTTGAGTAGGACTAAGTACCCTGATCGAGTATTAGAAAGTCCCCTGATCGTGTATAAAAAAGCCCCCTAGACGAGTATAACAAAGTCCCCTGATCGAGTATAACAAAGTCCCCTGGTCCAGTATAACAAAGTCCCATGATCGAGTATAACATATCCCCTGATCGAGTATAACAAAGTCTCCAGGCCCAGTATAACAAAGTCCCCAGATTGAGCATAATAAAGTCCCCTGATCGACTATAACAAAGTCCCCAGACCGAGTATAACAAAGGCCTCTGGTCGAGTATAACAAAGTTCCCTGGTCGAGAATAACAAAGTCCCCTGATCCTAATATAACAAAGCCCCCTGGACGAGTATAACAAAAACCCCCTGGTCCAGTATAACAAAGTCCCCTGATCGAGTATAACATATCCCCTGATCGAGTATAACAACGTTTCCTGACCCAGTATAACAAAGTCCCCAGATCGAGCATAACAAAGTCCCCTGACCGATTATAACAAAGGCCTCTGGTCGAATATAACAAAGTGCCCTGATCGAGTATAACAAAGTCTCCTGGTCCAGTATAACAAAGTCCCCTGATCGAGTATAACGTATCCCCTCATCGAGGATAACAACGTTTCCTGGCGCAGTATAACAAAGTCCCCAGATCGAGCATAACAAAGTCCCCTGATCGAGTATAACAAAGTCCCCTGGTCGAGTATAACAAAGGGCCCTCATCGAGTAAGACAAAGTCTCCTGATCGAGTATAACAAAGTCCCCTGATCCTATTATAACAAAGCCCACCGGACGAGTATAACAAAGACCCCTGAACCGAGCATAACAAAGTCCCCTGATCGAGTATAACATATCCCCTGATCAAGTATAACAAAGTCCCTGGTGGAGCATAACAAAGTCCCCGGGTCGAGTATAACAAAGTTTTCTAATCGAGTATAACAAAGGCCCCGGGTCGAGTATAACAAAGTCCTCTGATCGAGTATTACAAAGTCCCCTGATCGAGAATAACAAAGTCCCCTAATCAAGTATAACAAAGTCCCCTGATCGAATATAACATATCCCCTTATCGAATATACCAAAGTCCTCTGCTCGAGTATAACAAAGTCCCCTGGTCGAGTATAACAAAGTCCCCTAATCGAGTACAAGAAAAGTCCCACATCGAGTATAGCAAAGTCCATTGCTCAAATATAGGAAAGTCCACTGATCGAGTATGACAAAGACCCCTGATTAATTATAAAAAAGTCCCCTTGTCGAGTATAACAAAGTCCCCTGATCGAGTATAACAAAGGTCTCTAATCGAGTAAAACAAAGTCCCCTGATTGAGTAAAACAAAGTCCCCTGGTCGAGAATAGCAAAGTCCCCTGATCGAGTATAACAAAGCCTCCTCATCGAATATAACAAAGTCCCATCATCGAGTATAACAAAGTCCCCTGCTCGAGTATAAGAAAGTCCCTTGATCGGGTATAAGAAAGTCCCCTGATCAAGTATAACAAAGGCCCCTGATCGAGCCCAAAAAAGGCCCCTAATCGAGTATAACAAAGTCCACTGATCTAGTATAACAAAGGCCCCTGATCAAGTATAAGAAAAGCCCCTCATCGAGTATAACAAAGTCACCTGATAGAGTATAACTAAGCCGCCTAATCGAGTATAACAAAGTCCCCTGGTCGAGTATAACAAAGTCCCCTGTTTGAGTCTAACAAAGTCCCATTATCGCGTATAACAAATTCCCCTTATCGAGTATTACAAAGACCCCTTATCGAGTATAACAAAGTCCGGTGATCGAGTATAACAAAGGCCCCTGGTCGAGTATAACAATGTCCCCTGATCGAGTATAACAAAAGTCCCTTGATTGAGTATAACAAAGTCCCCTGATCGAGCATAAAAAAGTCCCCTGGCCCAGTATAACAAAGTCCCCATATCGAGCATAACAAAGTCCCCTGATCGATTATAACAAAGTCCCCTGGTCGAGTATAGCAAAGGGCCCTGATCGAGTAAGACAAAGTCCCATCATCGAGTACAAGAAAGTCCCCTGATCGAGTATAACAAAGCCCCCTGGACGAGTATAACAAAGTCCCCTGATCGAGAATAACAAAGTCCCCTGATCGAGTATAACAATGTCCCCTGGTCCAGTATAACAAAGTCCCTTGGTCGAGTATAACATATCCCCTGATCGAGTATAACAAAGTCTCCTGGCCCAGCATAACAAAGTCCCAGATCGAGCATAACAAAGTCCCATGGTCGATAATAACAAAGTCCCTGACTGAGTATAACAAAGTCCCCTAGTCGAGAATAACAAAGTCCTCTGATCGAGTATAACAATGTCCTCTGGTCCAGTATAACAAAGTCCCCTGATACTAGTATGACAAAGTCCCCTGATCGATTATAACAAAGTCCCCTGGTCGAGTATAGCAAAGGGCCCTGATCGAGTAAGATAAAGTCCCCTGATCGAGTATAACAAATTCCTCTTATCGAGTATAACAAAGTCCCCTTATCGAGTATAACAAAGTCCCCTGATCGAGTATAACAAAGTCCCCTGATCGGGTATAAAAAAGTCCCCTGTTCCAGTATAACAAAGTCCCCTGATCAAGTACAGAAAAGTCCCCTGGCCCAGTATAAAAAGTCCCCATATCGAGCATAACAATGTCCCCTGATCGATTATAACAAAGTCCCCTGGTCGAGAATAGCAAAGGGGCCTGTTCGAGTAGGACTAAGTCCCCTGATCGAGTATTACAAAGTCCCCTGATCGTGTATAAAAAGCCCCCTAGACGAGTATAACAAAGTCCCCTGATCGAGTATAACAAAGTCCCCTGGTCCAGTATAACAAGGTCCCATGATCGAGTCTAACATATCCCCTGATCGAGTATAACAAAGTCTCCAGGCCCAGTATAACAAAGTCCTCAGATTGAGCATAAAAAGTCCCCTGATCGACTATAACAAAGTCCCCAGACCGAATATAACAAAGTCCCCTGATCGAGTATAACAAAGTCCCCTGGTCCAGTATAAAAAAGTCCCATGATCGAGTCTAACATATCCGATGATCGAGTATAACAAAGTCTCCAGGCCCAGTATAACAAAGTTCCCTGGTCGAGAATAACAAACTCCCCTGATCCTAATATAACAAAGCCCCCAGGACGAGTATAACAAAGACCCCCTGGTCCAGTATAACAAAGTCCCCTGATCGAGTATAACATATCCCCTGATCGAGTATAACAACGTTTCCTGACCCAGTATAACAAAGTCCCCAGATCGAGCATAACAAAGTCCCCTGACCAAGTATAACAAAGGCCTCTGGTCGAATATAACAAAGTCCCCTGATCGAGTATAACAAAGTCTCCTGGTCCAGTATAACAAAGTCCCCTGATCGAGTATAACGTATCCCCTCATCGAGGATAACAACGTTTCCTGGCGCAGTATAACAAAGTCCCCAGATCGAGCATAACAAAGTCCCCTGATCGAGTATAACAAAGTCCCCTGGTCGAGTATAACAAAGGGCCCTCATCGAGTAAGACAAAGTCCCCTGATCGAGTATAACAAAGTCCCCTGATCCTATTATAACAAAGCCCACCGGACGAGTATAACAAAGACCCCTGAACCGAGCATAACAAAGTCCCCTGATCGAGTATAACATATCCCCTGATCGAGTATAACAAAGTCCCTGGTGGAGTATAACAAAGTCCCCGGGTCGAGTATAACAAAGTTTTCTCATCGAGTATAACAAAGGCCCCGGGTCGAGTATAACAAAGTCCCCTAATCGAGTATAACATATCCCCTGATCGAATATACCAAAGTCCTCTGCTCGCGTATAACAAAGTCCCCTGATCGAGTATAACAAAGTCCCCTGGTCGAGTATAACAAAGTCCCCTGATCGAGTATAACAAAAGTCCCACATCGAGTATAGCAAAGTCCATTGGTCAAATATAGGAAAGTCCACTGATCGAATATGACAAAGACCCCTGATTAATTATAAAAAAGTCACCTTGTCGAGTATAACAAAGTCCAATGATCGAGTATAACAAAGGTCTCTAATCGAGTAAAACAAAGTCCCCTGATTGAGTAAAACAAAGTCCCCTGATCAAGTATAACAAAGTCCTCTGGTTGAGTATAACAAAGTCCCCGATGGAGTATAAAAAAGTCCCCTGATCGTATATAATAAAGTCCCCTGGTCGAGTATAACAAAGTCCTCTGGTTGAGTATAACAAAGTCCCTGATGGAGTATAAAAAAGTCCCCTGATCGTATATAACAAAGTCCCCTGGTCGAGTATAACAAAGTCCCCTGATCGAGTATAACAAAGGCCCCTCATTGAGTATAACAAAGTCCATTGGTCAAATATAAAAAAGTCCCCTGATCGAGTATGACAAAGTACTCTGGTCGAGAATAAAAAAGTCCACTGGTCGAGTATAACAAAGTCCCCTGATCGAGTATAACAAAGGCCCCTCATTGAGTATAACAAAATCCATTGGTCAAGTATAAGAAAGTCCCCTGGTCGAGTATAACAAAGTCCCCTAATCGAGTATAACAAAGTCTTCTGGTCGAGTATAAAAAAGTCCCCTAATGGAGTATAACAAAGTCCCCTGCTCGAGTATAACAAAGTCCCCAGACCGAGTATAACAAAGGACCCTCATCGAGTATAACAAAGTCCATTGGTCATGTATAACAAAGTCCCCTGATCTAGTATAACAAAGGCCCCAGATCGAGTATAACAAAGGCCCCTCATCGAGTATAACAAAGTCCCCTCATCGAGTATAACAAATCCGCCTAATCGAGTATAACAAGGTCCCCTGGTCGAGTATAACAAAGTCCCCTGTTCGAGTCTAACAAAGTCCCCTTATCGCGTATAACAAATTCCCCTTATCGAGTATAACAAAGTCCCCTTATCGAGTATAACAAAGTCCGGTGATCGAGTATAACAAAGGCCCCTCCTCGAGTATAACAAAGTCCCCTGATCGAGAAAACAAAAGTCGCTTGATCGAATATAACAAAGTCCCCTGATCGAGTATAACAAAGTCCCCTGGTCGAGTATAACAAAGTCCCCTGGTCGAGTATCACAAATCCCCCTCATCGAGTATAACAAAGGCCCCTCATCGAGTATAACAAAGTCCCCGGATTGAGTATAATAATGTCCCCTGATCCAGTATAGCAAAGTCCTCTGGTTGAGTATAACAAGTCCCCTGATCGAGTATAAAAAAGTCCCCACATCACATATAACAAAGTCCCCTGGTCGAGTATAAGAAAGTCACCTGATCGAGTATAACAAAGGCCCCTCATTGAGTATAACAAAGTCCATTGGTCAAGTATAAGAAAGTCCCCTGGTCGAGTATAACAAAGTCCCCAGAACGAGTATAACAAAGTCCCCTGATCGAGTATAACAAAGTCCCCTGGCAGAGTATAACAAAGTCCCCTGATCGAGGATAACAAAGTCCCCAGATCGAGTATAACAAAGTCCCCTGATCGAGTATAACAAAGTCCTCTGGTTGAGTATAACAAAGTCCCCTGATCGAATATAACATATCCCCTGATCGAGTATAACAAAATTCCCCTGATCGAGTATGACAAAGTCCCCTGTTTAATTTTGAAAAAGTCCCCTGGTTGACTATAACAAAGTTCCCTGATCAAGTATAAAAAAGTCCCCTGGTCGAATATAACAAAGCCCCCTCATCGAGTAAAACAACGGCCCCTAATCGAGTATAACAAAGTCCAGTGATCGAGTATAACATATCATCTGATCGAGTATAACAAAGTCCTCTGGTTGAGTATAAAAAAGTCCCCTGATCGAGTATAACAAAAGTCCCTCATTGAGTATAACAAAGTCCATTGATCAAGTATAACAAAGGCCTCTCATCTAGTATAACAAAGTCCATTGGTCAGGTATAAAAAAGTCCCCTGGTCGAGTATAGCAAAGTCCCCCGGTCGAGTATAGCAAAGTCCCCTGATCGAGTATAACAAATCCTCCTCATCGAATATAACAAAGTCCCATCATCGAGTATAACAAAGCCCCCTGCTCGAGTATAAGAAAGTCCCTTGATCGGGTATAATAAAGTCACCTGATCGAGTATAACAAAGGCCCCTGATCGAGTCCAAAAAAGGCCCCTAATCGAGTATAACAAAGTCCACTGATCTAGTATAACAAAGGCCCCTGATCAAGTATAAGAAAAGCCCCTCATCGAGTATAACAAAGTCACCTGATCGAGTATAACTCAGCCGCCTAATCGAGTATAACAAAGTCCCCTGGTCGAGTATAACAAAGTCCCCTGTTCAAGTCTAACAAAGTCCCCTTATCGAGTATAACAAATTCCCCTTATCGAGTATTGCAAAGTCCCCTTATCGAGAATAACAAAGTCCGGTGATCGAGTATAACAAAGGCCCCTGGTCGAGTATAGCAAAGTCCCCTGATCGAGTATAACAAATCCTCCTCATCGAATATAACAAAAGTCCCTCATTGAGTATAACAAAGTCCATTGATCAAGTATAACAAAGGCCTCTCATCTAGTATAACAAAGTCCATTGGTCAGGTATAAAAAAGTCCCCTGGTCGAGTATAGCAAAGTCCCTTGGTCGAGTATAGCAAAGTCCCCTGATCGAGTATAACAAATCCTCCTCATCGAATATAACAAAGTCCCATCATCGAGTATAACAAAGCCCCCTGCTCGAGTATAAGAAAGTCCCTTGATCGGGTATAAGATAATCACCTGATAGAGTATAACAAAGGCCCCTGATCGAGTCCAAAAAAGGCCCCTAATCGGGTATAACAAAGTCCACTGATCTGGTATAACAAAGGAAGCCCTGATCCAGAGTATAAGAAAAAGCCCCTCATCCCAGTATATGAGTCACTGATCGAAATAACTAAGCCGCCTAATCACGAGTGCTGCTCAGAGTCCCCAGGTCGAGTATAACAAAATTCCCCTGTTGGGAGCCTAACAAAAGTCATATAAAGGTATAACAAATTCCCCTTATCGAGTGATACCAAAGGCCCTTATAAAGGTATAACAAAGTCCGATCGAGGTATATAAGGCCCCTGGTCGAGGTACAACAATGTCCTGATCGATATAACAGAGTCCCCTAATCAAGTATAACAAAGTCCCCTGATCGAGTATAACATATCCCCAGATCGAATATGCCAAAGTCCTCTGCTCGAGTATAACAAAGTCCCCAGATCAAGTATAACAAAGGCCCCTCATCGAGTATAACAAAGTCCAATGGTATAGTATAAAAAAGTCTCCTTGTCGAGTATAACAAAGTCCCTAATCGAGTATAACAAAGTCCCCTCATCGAGTATAACAAAGCCCAAAGGACGAGTATAACAAAGTCCCCTGATCGAGTATAACAAAGTCCCTGTTCGATTCTAACAAAGTCCCCTTATCGCGTATAACAAATTCCCCTTATCGAGTATAACAAAGGCCCCTCGTCGAGTATAACAAAGTCCCCTGATCGAAAAAAAAAGTCCCTTGATCGAATATAACAAAGTCCCCTGATCGAGTATAACAAAGTCCCCTGGTCGAGTATAACAAAGTCCCCTGGTCGAGTATCACAAAGCCCCCTCGTCGAGTATAACAAAGGCCCCTCATCGAGTATAACAAAGTCCCCTGATTGAGTATAACAAAGTCCCCTGATCGAGTATAGCAAAGTCCTCTGGTTGAGTATAACAAGTCTCCTGATCGAGTATAAAAAAGTCCCCTGATCACATATAACAAAGTCCCCTGGTCGAGTATAAGAAAGTCACCTGATCGAGTATAACAAAGGCCCCTCATTGAGTATAACAAAGTCCATTGGTCAAGTATAAGAAAGTCCCCTGGTCGAGTATAACAAAGTCACCAGATCGAGTATAACAAAGTCCCCTGATCGAGTATAACAAAGTCCCCTGGCCGAGTATAACAAAGTCCCCTGATCGAGGATAACAAAGTCCCCAGATCGAGTATAACAAAGTCCCCTGATCGAGTATAAGAAAGTCCTCTAGTTGAGTATAATAAAGTCCCCTGATCAAATATAACATATCCCCTGATCGAGTATAACAAAATTCCCCTGATCGAGGTGACAAAGTCCCTGTTTAATTTGAAAAAGTCCCTGATTTGAGTATAACAAAGTTCCCTGATCGAGTATAAAAAAGTCCCCTCGTCGAGTATAACAAAGCCCCCTCATCGAGTAAAACAAAGGCCCCTAATCGAGTATAACAAAGTCCAGTGATCGAGTATAACATATCCCCTCATCGAGTATAACAAAGTCCTCTGGTCGAGTATAAAAAAGTCCCCTGATCGACTATAACAAAGGTCCCTCATTGAGTATAACAAAGTCCATTGATCAAGTATAACAAAGGCCTCTCATCTAGTATAACAAAGTCCATTGGTCAGGTATAAAAAAGTCCCCTGGTCGAGTATAGCAAGTCCCCTAATCGAATATAACAAAGTCCCCTGGTCGAGTATAGCAAAGTCCCCTGATCGAGTATAACAAAACCTCCTCATCGAATATAACAAAGTCCCCTCATCGAGTATAACAAAGCCACCTGCTCGAGTATAAGAAAGTCCCTTGATCGGGTATAAGAAAGTCCCCTGATCGAGTATAACAAAGGCCCCTGATCGAGTCCAAAAAAGGCCCCTAATCGAGTTTAACAAAGTCCACTGATCTAGTATAACAAAGGCCCCTAATCATGTATAAGAAAAGCCCCTCATCGAGTATAACAAAGTCACCTGATCGAGTATAACTAAGCCGCCTAATCGAGGATAACAAAGTCCCCTGGTCGAGTATAACAAAGTCCCCTGTTCGAGTCTAACAAAGTCCCCTTATCGAGTATAACAAATTCCCCTTATCGAGTATTACAAAGACCCCTTATCGAGAATAACAAAGTCCGGTGATCGAGTATAACAAAGGCTCCTGGTCGAGTATAACAATGTCCCCTGATCGAGTAAAACAAAAGTCCCTTGATCGAGTATAACAAAGTCCCCTGATCGAGCATAAAAAAATCCCCTGGCCCAGTATAACAAAGTCCCCATATCGAGCATAACAAAGTCCCCTGATCGATTATAACAAAGTCCCCTGGTCGAGTATAGCAAAGGGGCCTGATCGAGTAAGACAAAGTCCCCTGATCGAGTATAAGAAAGTCCCCTGAGTGGTATAACAAAGCCCCTGGACAGGTATAACAAGTCCCCTGATCGAGTATAAGAAAGTCCCCTGATCGAGTATAACAATGTCCCCTGGTCCAGTATAACAAAGTCCCCTGGTCGAGTATAACATATCCCCTGATCGAGTATAACAAAGTCTCCTGGCCCAGCATAACAGAGTCCCCAGATCGAGCATAACAAAGTCCCCTGATCGATATTAACAAAGTCCCTGACTGAGTATAACAAAGTCCCCTAGTCGAGAATAACAAAGTCCCCTGATCGAGTATAACAATGTCCCCTGGTCCAGTATAACAAAGTCCCCTGATACTAGTATAACAAAGTCCCCTGATCGAGTATAAAAAAGTACCCTGGCCCAGTATAACAAAGTTCCCATATCGAGCATAACAAAGTCCCCTAATCGATTATAACAAAGTCCCCTGGTCGAGTATAGCAAAGGGCCCTGATCGAGTAAGACAAAGTCCCCTGATCGAGTATAACAAATTCCTCTTATCGAGTATAACAAAGTCCCCTTATCGAGTATAGCAAAGTCCCCTGATTGAGTATAACAAAGCCTCCTGATCGAGTATAACAAAGTCCCCTGATCGAGCATAACAAATCCCCCTGCTCGAGTATAAGAAAGTCCCTGATCAGGTATAACAAAATCCCTGATCGAGTATAACAAAGGCCCTGATTGGTCAAAAAATGCCCTAATCGAGTATAACAAAGTCCCTGATCTGGTATAAACAAGGCCTAAGTCGAGTATAACTTGGGCCCCTCATCGGGGTAAAACAAAGTCCTGGTCGAGTATAACAAGTCCCTGATCGGGTATAACAAAACCCTGATAGAGTATAACAAAGCCCCCTGGACGAGTATAACAAAAGTCACTTATCGAGTATGTAAAAGTCCGGTGATCGAGGTATAAAAGGCCCTGGTCGAGTGTAACGAAACCCTGGTCCAAGAGAGTATAACAAAGCCCCCTCATCGAGTATAACAAAGCCCACTCATCGAGTATAACAAAGTCCCCTGATTGAGTATAACAAAGTCCACTGATCGAGTATAGCAAAGTCCTCTGGTTGAGTATAACAATGTCCCCTAATCGAGTATAAAAAGGTCCCCTGATCGCATATAACAAAGTCCCCTGGTCGAGTATAACAAAGTCCCCAGATCGAGTATAACAAAGGCCCCTCATCGAGTATAACAAAGTCCATTGGTATAGTATAAAAAGTCCCCTTGTCGAGTATAACAAAGTCCCTAATCGAGTATAACAAAGTCCCCTGAGCGAGTATAACAAAGCCACCAGGACAAGTATAACAAAGTCCCCTGATCGAGTATAACAAAGTCCCTGATCGAGTATAACAAAGTCCCCTGGTCCAATATAACAAAGACCTTGATCGAGTATAACATATCCCCTCATCGAGTATAACAACGTCTCCTGGCGCAGTATAACTATGTACCCAGATCGAGCATAACAAAGTCCCCTGATCGATTATAACAAAGTCCCCTGGTCAAGTATAACAAAGGGCCCTCATCGAGTAAGACAAAGTCCCTTGATCGAGTATAACAAAGTCCCCTGATCCTAGTATAACAAAGCCCACTGGACGAGTATAACAAAGACCCCTGAACCGAGTATAACAAAGTCCCCTGGACGAGTATAACAAAGTCCCCTGATCGAGTATATCAAAGTCCCTGATCGAGTATAACAAAGTCCCCTGGTCCAATATAACAAAGACCCTGATCGAGTATAACATATCCCCTCATCGAGTATAACAACGTCTCGTGGCGCAGTATAACTAAGTACCCAGATCGAGCATAACAAAGTCCCCTGATCGATTATAACAAAGTCCCCTGGTCGAGTATAACAAAGGGCCCTCATCGAGTAAGACAAAGTCCCTTGATCGTGTATAACAAAGGACCCTGATCCTAGTATAACAAAGCCCACTGGACGAGTATAACAAAGACCCCTGAACCGAGTATAACAAAGTCCCCTGATCGAGTATAACATATCCCCTGATCGAGTATAATAAGATCCCTGGTGGGTATAGCAAAAGTCCCTGGTCGAGGTATAACAGGGTGCCTAATCAGGTATATAGCAGGCCCTGGTCTGGTATAACAAAGTCTCTGATCCGGGTATTACCAAGTCCCTGATCGAGTATAATAGAACCCCCTAATCAGAGTATAACAAAGTCCCTGATCGAGTATAACACTGTCCCTGATCGAATATGCAAAAGTCCACTCTTTCTCAGTATAGCAAAGTCCCTGAATCCAAAAGTATAACAAAAGCCCCCCTCATCGAGTATAATAAAGGCCCTATTCAAAGGTATAACAAAGTCCCTGATTGGAGTATAACAAAGTCCCTGATCCGGGTATAACAGAGTCCCTAATCCAGTATAACAAAAGTCCCCTTGGCCGAGTATAACAAAGCCCCCTCATCGAATATAAAAAAGTCCCCTGATCGCATATAACAAAGTCCTCTGGTCGAGTATAACAAAGTCCCCTGATCGAGTATAACAAAGGCCCCTCATTGAGTATAACAAAATCCATTAGTCAAGTATAAGAAAGTCCCCTGGTCGAGTATAACAAAGTCCCCTAATCGAGTATAACAAAGTCCCCTGCTCGAGTATAACAAAGTCCCCAGACCGAGTATAACAAAGGACCCTCATCGAGTATAACAAAGTCCATTGGTCAAGTATAACAAATCCCCTGATCTAGTATAACAAAAGCCCCAGATCGAGTATAACAAAGGCCTCTCATCGAGTATAACAAAGTCCCCTCATCGAGTATAACAAAGCCGCCTAATCGAGTATAACAAAGTCTCCTGGTCGAGTATAACAAAGTCCCCTGTTCGAGTCTAACAAAGTCCCCTTATCGCGTATAACAAATTCCCCTCGTCGAGTATAACAAAGTCCCCTTATCAAGTATAACAAAGTCCGGTGATCGAGTATAACAAAGGCCCCTCGTCGAGTATAACAAAGTCCCCTGATCGAGAAAACAAAAGTCCCTTGATCGAATATAACAAAGTCCCCTGATCGAGTATAACAAAGTCACCTGGTCGAGTATAACAAAGTCCCCTGGTCGAGTATCACAAAGCCCCCTCATCGAGTATAAAAAAGGCCCCTCATCGAGTATAACAAAGTCCCCGGATTGAGTATAACAAAGTCCCCTGATCGAGTATAGCAAAGTCCTATGGTTGAGTATAACAAGTCCCCTGATCGAGTATAAAAAAGTCCCTACATCACATATAACAAAGTCCCCTGGTCGAGTATATGAAAGTCACCTGATCGAGTATAACAAAGGCCCCTCATTGAGTATAACAAAGTCCATTGGTCAAGTATAAGAAAGTCCCCTGGTCGAGTATAACAAAGTACCCAGATCGAGTATAACAAAGTCCCCTGATCGAGTATAACAAAGTTCCCTGGCGGAGTATAACAAGTCCCCTGATCGAGGATAACAAAGTCCCCAGATCGAGTATAACAAAGTCCCCTGATCGAGTATAACAAAGTCCTCTGGTTGAGTATAACAAAGTCCCCTGATCGAATATAACATATCCCCTGATCGAGTATAACAAAATTCCCCTGATCGAGTATGACAAAGTCCCCTGTTTAATTTTGAAAAAGTCTCCTGGTTGACTATAACAAAGTTCCCTGATCAAGTATAAAAAAGTCCCCTCGTCGAATATAACAAAGCCCCCTCATCGAGTAAAACAACGGCCCCTAATCGAGTATAACAAAGTCCAGTGATCGAGTATAACATATCCCCTGATCGAGTATAACAAAGTCCTCTGGTCGAGTATAAAAAAGTCCCCTGATCGAGTATAACAAAGGTCCCTCATTGAGTATAAAAAAGTCCATTGATCAAGTATAACAAAGGCCTCTCATCTAGTATAACAAAGTCCATTGGTCAGGTATAAAAAAGTCCCCTGGTCGAGTATAGCAAAGTCCCCTGGTCGAGTATAGCAAAGTCCCCTGATCGAGTATAACAAATCCTCCTCATCGAATATAACAAAGTCCCATCATCGAGTATAACAAAGCCCCCTGCTCGAGTATAAAAAAGTCCCTTGATCGGGTATAAGAAAGTCCCCTGATCGAGTATAACAAAGGCCTCTGATCGAGTCAAAAAAGGCCCCTAATCGAGTATAACAAAGTCCACTGATCTAGTATAACAAAGGCCCCTGATCAAGTATAAGAAAAGCCCCTCATCGAGTATAACAAAGTCACCTGATCGAGTATAACTAAGCCGCCTAATCGAGTATAACAAAGTCCCCAGGTCGAGTATAACAAAGTCCCCTGTTCGAGCCTAACAAAGTCCCCTTATCGAGTATAACAAATTCCCCTTATCGAGTATTACAAAGACCCCTTATCGAGTATAACAAAGTCCGGTGATCGAGTATAACAAAGGCCCCTGGTCGAGTATAACAATGTCCCCTGATCGAGTATAACAAAGTCCCCTAATCAAGTATAACAAAGTCCCCTGATCGAGTATAACATATCCCCTGATCGAATATGCCAAAGTCCTCTGCTCGAGTATAACAAAGTCCCCAGATCAAGTATAACAAAGGCCCCTCATCGAGTATAACAAAGTCCATTGGTATAGTATAAAAAAGTCCCCTTGTCGAGTATAACAAAGTCCCTAATCGAGTATAACAAAGTCCCCTGATCGAGTATAACAAAGCCCCCAGGACGAGTATAACAAAGTCCCCTGATCGAGTATAACAAAGTCCCTGTTCGATTCTAACAAAGTCCCCTTATCGCGTATAACAAATTCCCCTTATCGAGTATAACAAAGTCCCCTTATCGAGTATAACAA